>NW_027206496.1:105000-369953 GCF_024711535.1 Dipodomys merriami | reverse complement strand
CAAAACATCATTTCAATGTCAGGTAGAGCACTATGGGACCTGACCTCATACCAATTTGTGCTAAACATGGCCTTCACAGGTGAGGGCAGAATACCTTTTTGTCCTTGTGGGACTCCTGAATTTCAGGGAAGCAGGACGCTGAGACTGAGCCCAACCCTTACACTTCTCAGATTGCTGGCCAAGTTTCAGAAAAACTCAATAATCTGCTCAAGGAAGGTATGCCAAGCTACAGGTGAAGAAAAGACAGGAGCTAAAAATTTGGCATGGAATTTCTGAGAAGACACCTTTATACTTACTAAGAACTTAGGGCTTTTATAAATGGCTCAGGATTGGTTGTGGTCAGACAGTGTGGGTATGCAAGCCAATGAGGGGACTGGCAATTTCAATACAGTGTCATACAATAGTGACAAAAAGAGAATAACCTCAAATAGGGCTTCACTAGTCATCTACCTGATATCAAAGTATTGTGGCTGACCAGTACTGAGTGTGAACCTGGACTGCTGGGCATAGGACATAGGATGTGAATTGAGTTATAAATGGAGGGATGGGTTGATGAAAATAATTGTCAAAAGCAACAGTACACTCACATCTACCGGGGATCAGTCATAAAGGGACAGTGCACTCAACCATATGAACTGCTCATTCTTGGTTGCTGGCCAATCACTTCCTGGCTTATCAAACAGCATGCCATGTGGCAATGGTTTGGTGGACACAGAGGGCTAACATATAAATATCAGTGAATACCTGGCATGGTAGTGGAGAGAACCAAGTCTTGGCCACCCTGCACTGCTCATTCCCAAGGTTCTCAGCCTGTTAGCTCCTTGTGGCAAACTCACTTCTCCGATGGGAACAGGTGCTGCCTGCAGGCCTCCCTGTTTTGCGCTCCAGGTCTCAAAAGTCCCCCAAAGGCTGGTCTAAAAGTGTGGGATCCTAATGCAGGCAAAGCCCAAGTGTTGGAAGTTCCAATTCATAGCAGTGACAGGGTGCTGCAGAGCTCTGTAATGTGTTGTACCTCCAAGGGAAGGAGGCACTGTTGGTACATGAATGCAACAGGCTTTCCTGATCCTCCCTGCCCAAAAGCAGCTGTTCTGGCTTGAGCATTACAAAGGAATGAGGCATGAGACACCTTGGGGACAAGCACCCACCAGTAGAAGGGTGGCTAGGGCAGGTACATCTACAAAGAACAGTGCCAGTACTGGGGGCTGTGCTCTTTTATCAACTTCTCCACATTTCACTTTTCAAAAACATCTTAGACTTTAGAGTAAGTTTCAACCTATGGACAATTTACATTAGTGTTTCTCTGGACTGTCCCAGCTCTCCCTCAATGCACATGTCATAAAACATATGAATCAAAGCCAGAACATTTCCATTGAAGTCAGATTAGTCACTAAACACAAACCCTATGCCAACCTCACCATTGCCTACTTCTGCCCACCCTTCCCTCACTCAGGAGTCTATCTGGCCCTGCAGATTCCTGCTCTCTTTCCCTTTGAGGAACAAAAGTGCCCACCATACCTCCATGGTTAGACATCGTGAAGGGTTCCACTCAGCATTTGCTGTCTTTGTAGGCATAGATTGTCGAATGTCAACAGACTCTTCCTCTTTGCCAGCAGTCCACAGAGCAACATATGCTACAGTCATCTCAGCGAATCTCACTGGGACACGAGTTCACCAAGCTTACATTTGTTCATGGTACTCGTGTTAGAAGTCAGAGTCTTGTACTTAATAGGTAGGTGACCTATACTCCAATTTTGTGCTGGTCATTTTTAAGTTGTGATCTTGCTTCCTATCCAGGTAGATGCCAGGGCCTGGACTCACCTATTTTAAGCTTCCTATTTTAATGAAGTTGATATGCATCCCTAGCTTAAGAGGAGATGTCACCCACTTTTTGGCTTGGGTTGGCCCTGAATAATGATCATCCACATCTCAGCATCCTAAATAGTTAGGATTACACAGGCGACTCCCAGCTCCAATGTGCCTTCCTTCTCAACACTACCCACTCAGCAATGACTGACAGTTTTCTCTCCTGTTACTCTTACCCTCTGGAATTTCAGAGAGGAGACACACATTTTCTTCTTCATTGTACTCTAATTGCTCCCAAGATTGCCTGAAATTGTACTGTCTATCTCCCCTCATTGTAGGCTCCATAAGGAAATGATACCCCCAGATCCTGGATGTTTATGCATGAGGAGGTAGGTCCCAGTGACACAGAGGTAAACTTAGTTATGAACCCCAAAGGGAAGTCCTGCTACTCCAGCTGTGGGCTGTCAGTTTCTTCTGCAACTCCCTCAGCTACTCCCTCAGCTACAGTCATCCTCCATGCACTCACCACACTGATGGGTATGAAGACAGCATCATGCCAATTGGCCAAGTCAAACTCCGGGCACCCAGTGATGGAGCTGGAGGAGTTGCATTGTCCCCCTATCCAACCTGACATCCAGTCCCTCCCTTCAACAGGGTTCAATCTCTGTGGATGCTCCTCTCTACAAACTCTCTCAGTCTCTCTCTAGAAGTAAGGAACAGGTATATGTAATTGAGAAAAAGCAAACACAATCTCTCATCATGAATGGGCTAATTTAAATAGTGAAAAAACCCACAAATTTATACTGAACTCCTCTCCCCACTTCTTTTATTTATGTACAGATCTCGAGGCTCCTCATGGGAGGAATGGCCTCCTGGGAAGGATCACAGCACTACCTGAACCAAATAGATTTGATGAAATGTCCCCAGAGAACACACTGGATACTCTGAGTAGAACAACACACAAACCACAGATTTTAAAGAAATTGTGTAAAATAATTTTTTAACCAAGGTACTCACAGATGCCCCTCCCATAATCTTGGGAAAGATAACAGTAGAGCAGCCATCTGGATCCTGTCCGAAGTGGTTATAGGGTGTTTGGAACCAAGCGATTTCCTTGGCCCAATCCACATCACAAAGAGGCAATATGGATGCTCCTACTCCAATGGCTGGGCCCTTTACTGCTACAATATTAGGCTTCTTAAACTGAATGAAAATATTCACTAAATTTCTAAATTAAAAAATATAAATGGGGAACAAGTAATAACATTGCATGTGTGAGCAGATGACAAAAATCTATTCTAGATTGCAAGTTGCCAAACAGAAAACGTGCAAATCATAAAAGCTAAGATTTGTTAAAAAGCCTTCTCCCAGAAAAGGTAGACTGTGGATCTACTGGTTGCATGTTGTAAAAGCTTACCTACAGCCTGGATATCACGCAAAGGTGGCTGCTGCCACCGGTTGTAGATGACATAGCCAGAAGTGCTTTGGGTATTTACAGTGGCTCTTGGCCACTCTGACCATTATATGTAGCATTTCCAACTTTCTCTTTGAATACCCAAGGATCATACTGACTTTAGGGCGTTCTTGTGTTGAAGAAAGAAAATTCAGAGTGAACTTGGCACCAAGATTGTCTGGTAGTGACTAAATGGTATTCACTAAGGGTAATAACCTGCCCCTGCTAGGAGACTTTACACATTGAATCTGGAAACAACGGGTATTTTCTAAGGTCTTAAAAACTGGACTAAATTAACTTAGGGATATGGAGCTAGGCTAATTTAAGACATGAGGTTGGAAAGAAACATCATCAAACATCCCAATGCCTGTATCCCATTATGTGTTGGTGGATGCTACTGGCACAGGAGATTGGAGAGCAAAGCAGGCTTGGGGGAAGGTGGCCTTTGCAGGGGACAAGAAATTGCCACAAAGCACAGCCAATGCTTTGTTGGAGTTTGTTTTTACAAGCTTTGTAGTTCCAGGGAGGTTGATGCTATACTATATAGGGAATCTGCTTCTTCCTCCCCTGCCATACAGCTGATTCTGTTTTCAGAGGTGGTTTCTTGTTCTGATTTCACACAGTAGAGGAAAGCATGAACTTATACCTACATATATACAAAGTGATTCTTTTTATGTAGTTTGAGTCTGACCATTGAAGAACAACTACAAGTTTTCATATACAGAGTTCTAAGTCAGGGCTTTACTGAAAACAGCCATTGAGACACTTCCTACTAATTCCCCATCCTCCGAACACTATCAAGATGGAATATAGTCCTGCATCTCCCCTTGCCTCCATGTACCTCCCCACCACAAGTCCTGAGGGTTGAACTCAAGATCTGTTTAGTTGGCTGGCATTTGACTATTTGAATCACACTTCCAGTCCTATCTTCACTAAGCACTTGGAGGCTCAATTTTTACAGAGTTTTCTTTTTTGGGGGAGAGGGTCTGGTCGTAGGACTTGAAATCTGGGCCTGGGCACTGTCCCTAGCTCTTCAGCGCAAGGCTAGCGTTCTACCACTTAGGCCACAGCGCCATTTCTGGCTTTTTTTCTTTTTGCGTATGTGGTTCTAAGGCATCAAACCGAGGGCCTCAGGCATGCCAGGCAAGCGCTCTACCACGGAGCCACCATCCCAGCCTTTAACAGACTTTTCAAATTGAGCTTGCCAAGATCGTCTGGATGGATTTTAGACATTTGAGTAGCTAGGATTACAGATGTGAACCACCTGTATCCCTCTAGATTATATTGTAAGGAGGGAGGTTGGGAGGTTTATAAAGAACACAGGAGTACAGGGCTTGCAGAAGAAGATTCCAGCAACTGGTGTGAGGTGTAGTCCATTAGGTGAGGCCGACCTCATCTCAACTTTGCCATTTTCCCCCAAGGTTAGTACTGTTTTACACTGCAAGAATTAATTATTTTAAATTAGCAAGCTACACTAATATCTGAGTATTCTAAATGAGATGGCACAGGCCTTGTTAGAAAGTTTACACTGTGGTTTAATGATAAATCCTGTGGTGCATAAAGACATAAGAATCAAAAACTGTCCACTATTCCATGCTTTTCCCATGATATATTTGTACATATATAAAAAATTCTGGTCTCAAAGTCTATGATGAAAATCAATACCAGGATTGATACAGGATTGATACATTGTTTTATAACTGCAATTTCTATTTTTGCCTGGTGTGATAATAATGTCAAATGAAGTTATGTCTCTGTTTTAGAGATCCATGCTAAATTTACCATCAGCCCTCCTCAGAGGAAGAGTGCCATGATGATGTGTGAATTCATTTGTAAATATGAGTTGAACAGAAACTCAATTTGTTAAAACACAGCGACCCATCAAAGCTCTGTAGAAATGACCTGTCAGGAGAGACCTCCCCAGGCCACAAAGATGTAGTTTCATGAATTACAAAAATCCAGCTGCAGTATATCTAGCGGTAAGAGATCATGATGGACCTAAAGAGGAAAATGTGTACAACTTTGTTAAGTATATATAGGGTTTTGTTTGCTATCCATGGGTCTTGAACATAGGGCCTGGCCACTGTCTCTGAGCTTCTTTTTTATTGTGAAAATACCATACAGAGGGGTTACAATTATATGGGCAAGATAAAGAGTACATTTCTTATCAAGCATTGTTGTCTCCTCCTTTGTTTCCCCATACTATCCCTTCCCCTCTCTACCCCCACACCCTCCTACCACCACCACCCCACCCACCCCAGTCCCTCACCCGACCAAAGTTGTAAAGTTTGTTTTTCAACATAACGTCTTGTACATCTCATTGTTGTAATGAGTCCAACTCTAACCCAATTTAAACGATTTGTTTTTTTCCCTTCCCCTCCACAAATTATATCAACATCAAATACAGTGAAAGCAGGGCTTATACCATGGTGGAGGTACATACAAAGCAATAAAGAAATCATCTTTTAAGTATGTTGGAAACAATCACAAGAAAGAAAAAAAGACATTTGAATCCCTATCTTGGAGTTCATTTGAACTAACATCAACTTGTCTGACAGTTTCTGTTTGTCTTAGACATATACTAGTTATTGCAAATAAGGGAAACTATGTGACCTATATTTCTTTGGGCTTGCCTTACTTCACTTAATATAATTTTTTCCAAGTCTTTCCATTTCCTAACACATGGGACAATGTCATTCTTTCTGATGGAGAAATAGAATTCCAAGGCTAGTCTTCTACCGAGTTCCAACAACACTTCCAGTTTTTCTGAGTAGTTTATTGGAGATAAGAGTCTTATAGACTTTTTTTTTCTGGGCTGGCTTCAAACTGCAATCCTCAGATTTCAGCCCCCTGAGTAGCTATGATTACAGGCATGAACTAACAGGCTCCTGGTTTATATATATATATATATATATATATATATATATATATATATATATATATCTTTAAGAACTTACAATTAAAGCCCACAAAGATTAAAAGGTGCACAATGCAGCATACTCAATTTTTATTTTTTCCCACTGGATCATCGGTTAACTGAGTTAAAGATTTGCCGCAAAATTAGTTTATGAAGACAGAATTCCTTCTGCAAAGACCCTTGACATGGTCAGATAATAAGTCAGACCCTCATAGAAGGGAGTAGGAATTGTCTCGGAAAACCAGGCAAAAGATCTGAATTAGGAAGTAGTGTGCTGCCTTCCTCAGCTTACTCAGCTTTATTATCTGAAGAAGGAAGGATTGAGTGGGAAGAGGTCAAGTTCTAGGGGCAGTTTTGGGGTTTATTTTGCTCTCTCTCCAAATCCTCTAGTATCGGACTGCTGACTAATAGCCTCTTCCTTTGAAAACTCCCCACGTTATCTCACTCTATCATGAGAGGAGATCTCACTTCTGTGGAGAGGAGCTTGCTTTTGCATCCTTCAGACACATAGTCTGCAGACATCAAAAGACCAATGCTACAAATGGAACCCAAGCTGCTCAGTTTTATAAATGATGTAAGGGCCATTTTATGACAATGAATCTGCAAACTGACCATCATCAATCCAATAGTTGAAATAGCAGCCCTAGACAGTGGATGATGTAAGATGTTATTTGATCTGCATTCTCACTTCCCTTCCTTTCCATTTTGGATATTTGCCATAATGTGGATCTTAGCATCAAAAAGTTTAAGAAATTGAGACATGACCCCAGAGAAATAAGCAAAAAAAAAATATACAGAAAGATTGTTTTGTGTAATGTCCTCTTAGGCAAATAAAGTTTTTTTTAAATAAAATGAGTAAGAAAGAAAAAGGTTAAGTGAAATTGTTTTAAGTAAGTATTTTTTCTGATTCTCCCATATTCCATTAAGAAAAATTCTCGTGACAAAAATAGATTCACTCAAAGCAGCAATAACGCAGGTTTTGCAGAAGCACAATGTTTCTGTTTCCTATAATATCAGCTGAACCTTCTGTGGGAGCCAGGAGAAGAACATGGCAGTGGGACGCTGGTAGAAAAAGTAGGAGTGAGGATCTGATGAAAACATGCATCGAAACTCACCTAAAAGTGCAAGAGATGCGGTTTCTGCTTAACTATCTGTATCTATCATTTTTCTTTTTCTAATCCCAGTTCTACAAGCCTCAGCCACTGTCAAGGTCAGATGTACAATGTCACCACAGAAGACAATGGTGTGTGTGTGTGTGTGTGTGTGTGTGTGTGTGTGTGTGTGTGTGTGTGTGTGTGTGTGTGTGTGTGTGCGTGTGTGTGTGTAAAAAGTGAGGCTTAAAGTCATGCAACATATCCTAAACTATGGTTTAACAATATGCAGTGTCCACACATTGATATTAGGTTTTGAAAGTCTAGAGCAGAATTATATCCACTGATTAAGGTTTATAATTTCAAGTCAAGTAATAAGGCAGTGCCTTCTAGTACTACATCACAAAACTCCAATTAAAGAACCCAGAAAAATAATGGGATTATAGAATTTCAAACCACAGGCATGTTATTCTGGGGAATAATAGAGATGAGGAAGACTGAGGTCCCAGGCTAGTCTAGGCAAAGTGTTAACAAGAAGACTTTATCTCAAGAAATACTTCTGGCTAGGTGGTTCATGCCTGCAATCCCAGCTCTGAGGGAGGTGTATGGACTCAATGCCCAAAAATTACTTTAAATACTGAAAACAAGAAGGGGGCTGGTGGTTTGGTAGAGTGCATGCCTAGCATGTATAAGGCTTTGAGTCCAATCAAACAACAATACTATAAAAAAAGCAAACAAATGTAAGATGTGCTCATTAGATGGATTCAAATACCTATGCAAGAAGCCATAAAAGTACGGCTTCTTTCCACTCTATAAGAAATATTTAGAATTTGGTGAAGTTATGAGAAGTGTGCAGCACAAGTACTATGCAGCTGTAAATTATCTATACAGCACTCTTAATCACCATGCCTGAACACTTGCTGGATTTCACTTAGACTTAAAATCAGTTATTGGCCTTTGGTAAGCAGACATTTATGTCAGACTCATAGAAAGAGCAGATAAGTTGATTGAGTCAATTGAGTTAAATGATAGACATCTGGAAACAACCTGCTTAAACTGTATACAAAGGAAAACCACCAACACTAGAACTTAGTATTTGGTTATTCCCAGTGCAAATTGAGATGTGTGCAGTTGTAGAGCTTTCCTGGCCTTTGCATGCTGGCTTTTCAGATACTAGTCAATGTGCAAGCATAGAAAACTCCATTGCTGTGTGCTCTGCCACAACACTAAGACCATTAGTGTTGTAGGATGATAGGGAAACTCCTCACAGAACACAACATAGCCATTGTTATCTTGCACGAATAAGAAAGCTGTCAAGCTGGGCACCAGTGGCCCATGACTGTGAACCTAGCTACTCAGGAGGCAGAGATCTAAGTATGGCAGTTAAAAACCAGCCTGGACAGGAAAGCCCTTCAGATACTTATCTCCAATAAACCACCAGAAAACTAGCAGTGGCACTATGGCTCAAGCGATAGAGAACTAGCCTTGAGCCGAAGAGCTAAGAGACAGTTCCTAGGCCTAGAGTTCAAGACCAATGACCAACAAAACAACAAAAAAAAAGAAAGAAAGGAACAAAGAATAAAGAAAGAAAGAGAAAGAGAGAGGAAAGAAAGAAAAGAGAGAGAAAGAAAGAAAGAAAGAAAGAAGGAAAGAAAGAAAGAAGGAAAGAAAGAAGGAAAGAAAGAAAGAAAGAAAGAAAGAAAGAAAGAAAGAAAGAAAGAAAGAAAGAAAGAAAGAAAGAAAGAAAGAAAGAAAGAAAGAAAGAAAGAAAGAAAGAAGAAAGGAAGAAAGGAAGAAGGAAGGAAGGAAGGAAGGAAGGAAGGAAGGAAGGAAGGAAGGAAGGAAGGAAGGAAGGAAGGAAGGGAAAATTGAAAAACAGAAAGACACCTGTCAAGATGAGAGCTATGGCAAAGCTTCAGCCTCTGCAGATAAAGACATCCTGACCTGGGAGATGGCTCAAGGACAGAGGAATTGCTCTTAGTAAGAGAAAAATTTTCCACTGAGCACATACCACTAGAATGCAGCAGATGCCCAGCACTTGCCTACTCCCCAAGTCCGTGTGGCCAGAGTCATTAGCAGCCTAGCTGCCAAGTCCCCTCTGCTTCCCACCTCCTGGGAACATTGTGGACCAGCTCAGAAGGAGGTTTCAGAAGAGCATAAAGAGCCATGCAGCAAATGGTGCAAAAGCACAAAGCACATGTCTCTCACCTCTGGGTTTACAGATATTCTCAGATGATTTGTGGATAACAAGACTTGGGGGAAGCTTCCTGAAATTACTCTGCATTGATAGGCACTCTTTGTCTGCCTCACACTGAAAGGCAACAACTTGTCTAAAGGCTGGTCTCCTCTGTCGCCAATAAATTCCTTTTCCCAGTCATCACTCCTGTAACAGACATATGTATGTTGGCTGATAGCACATCCTTGAATAGAGATGTACCTGCCAAGGTTTTGAAATCACAGTGGTCTGTGAAGTCCTATCACCAGTTGTCTTCCACTATCATCTCAGAATTAGACCCAAAGCGGGTCGCAATTCCAGGACTTATCAACAAAACACTGTCCATATGAGAACCTTGTCAAAGTCTACTTAAAGATACCTTTTAGTTTAATTCTATGTCTGACAGAATAACCACCCCCTACTTTTTTGGTCTAGGATATGTACAGCTCTAAACTGGGAGACTTTTAGAGAATGAGATTAGAGAGAATGGGTCTTCTGGACAGGATCTGCTATAGGTATGACAAGGTGGAAGCAAAAAGGAAACAGCGTAAGGAAATATGATTAACAAGGCTGAAGTGGTCAAAAGAAATCTCTCCAATGCAAGAAGGTCCTTCTGACAAACCTGTTCTTGTTGGGCCACGGCCTGGTATGGTGGTGCCACTTTAGACTCTGGTCCCATTAGAGCAACATACATGTCAGGGCTTTTTCATTCCAGGGCCTAGGATGACTACGAGAAGTTCATTCCCTGTTCCTACCTCTGCTTTCTAAAAGGGTACATACATCAATGGGCTCTCTTCTTTCCCGCTACAAACATTCTACCAGTGTTCCCTCATGACACAACACTTCAGTGCCAATCTGGGTGTTTTTCCATGAGTCCTAATATTTTGTCTTCTGAGCCTAACATTTGTTTTTTGTTTTTGTTTTTTGTTGATATTTTATTTTTTTACATTTTATTTTTATTTTATGTTTTTTCTTGCTGCAAAAATTAATTTTATTTAATGTGCAAATACTATACAGAGTTGTTACAATTACATAGGCAAGATAGTGAGTACATTTCTTATCAAGCATTGTAGCCTCCTCCTTTGTTTACCATTCCCATCCCTTCCCATCCTCCCTGCCCCCCACCCAATCCCCCTCCAGCAAGTTGTAAAGTTCGTTTTTGCCATGACAAATTGTACTTCTCATTGTTACAATAGGTCAACCTGTATCCTTATTTGAATGACTTCTTTTTCCCCTTCCCCTCCACAAATTATACCGACATCAAATATAGTGAAAGCAGGGGTTATACTGTGGGGGAGGGACATACAAAGCAACAAAGAAATAATCTTATAATTGGGTAAGAAACAAATGCATGAAAGAAAAAAAAACATATAAAATACATATCTTAGGGTTCATTTTCCAAACATCTCCTTATCTGACCTTTTCTGCTTGACGCAAATATATACTAGATATTGCAAATAAGGGAAATCATGGGACCTATGTTTCTTTGGGCTTGGCTTACTTCACTTAATATAATTTTTTTGAGTCTTTCCATTTCCTAACAGATGAGGCAATGTCATTCTTTCTGATGGAGGCATAGAATTCCATTGAGTATATATACCACATTTTCTTGATCCATTCATCTACTGAGGGGTATCTGGATTGGTTCTAGATCTTAGCTATGGTAAATAATGCTGCAATAAACATAGTTATGCTGGTAGCTATAGTGTGGTCTTGTTTGTAAACATTTGGGTAAATGCCCAAAAGTGGGATTGCTGGGTCATAGGGGAGTTCTATGTGGTGTCTTTTGAGGAACCTCCATACAACTTTCCAAAGTGGTTGAACAACTTTACACTCCCACAAACAAAGAAGTAAGGTTCCCTTCTGTCCACATCCCCTCTAGCAACTATTGTTATTAGAGTTCTTGATTTTTGCCATTCTAACTGGTGTGAGTTGGTATCTCAATGTTGTTTTGATGTGCATTTCTTTTTATGGCTAGGGAGGTTGAGCATTTCTTCCTGTGTATATTGGCCATCCTTCTTTCTTCTTCAAAGAAGTTTCTCTTTAAGTCTTTAGTCCACTTATTTATTGGGAAGTTGTTTCTTTGAGGATTTGTTGTTGGGGGATTTAATTTTTTGAGTTCGAATTATATTTTAGATATGAGACCCTTGTCCGTTGTATGACTAGTGAAGATCTTCTCCCAATCCGTGGGCTTTCTATTGATCTTGCTAGCTATGTCCTTTGTCATGCAGAAGCTCTGCAACTTTATATAATCCCATTTGTTCAACATTTCTTTGATTTGTTGTGTTTCTGGGTCTCTATTAAGAAAATTTCGGGCAGCGCCAAGGAGACCTAGGGTTTCTCCTATTCCATCCTGTAATGTTTTCAGTGTCTGCTTTGACTCCAAGGTCTTTGATCCATTTGGAATTGATTCTGTTACATGGTGATATATAAGTATCTAGCTTTAGTTTTCTACAAGTAGTTAACCAGTTTTGCCAGCACCATTTACTGAAGAGGCTGTCTTTCTTCTATTCTATTTTTTTATCTCCCTTATCGAATATTAGATGGCTATAGGTCTGTAGGTTCATTTCTGGGATTTCAATTCAATTCCTTTGGTCCTGAGGTCTGTTCTTGTGCTAGTAACAAGCTGTTTTGATTACTATGGCTTTATAGTAGAGTTTGAAATTTGGTATTGATATTCCTCCAGCAGTGTTCTTTCCGTTGAGGAGCGTTTTTCCTATTCGGGGTCTTTTATTGTTTCATATGAATTTTTGGATTGCCTCTTCTATTTCCTTGAAGTATGAGGTTGGAATGTTGATAAGTATCACATTGAATTTGTAGATAGCCTTGGGAAGTATTGCCATTTTCACGATGTTAATCTTTCCAATCCAGGAGCATGGGAGTTTTTCCCATTTTCTAAGTTCCGTTTTTATTTCATTTTTCGTTTTTGAATTTTCATCATAGAGGTCCTTCACTTCTTTGGTTAAGTTAATTCCTAGGTATTTTATTTTTTGTGGGGCTACTACAAATGGAGTTGCTTTCCTAATTTCAGCCCCACTTTTCTAACATTTGTTACCTTTTCCTCCTTTTGGTGCTGAGGACTGAACAGAGAGTCTTGTGCATGCCAGGGATGTACTCTACCATTGAGTTGCATCTTCACCCAGAGCTTTGCGTATCATACTAGTCAAGGACTCTATTAAGTATTTGATACAATTACCAAGGTACATGAGAATAAGGGAGATGCTGCACTTAGCATTTGGACAAAATAATCAACCTGTCTATAGGAGTCACCTCAATGTTGGCTTGTGTGGCAATGAGTGCAGACCTCTGGCTGGGAGGAAACAAAAGCCATGCCTGAGAAATATATGGTGATCTACTGATATAATTATCAAGAAGAGTTTTCTGAGGGGTGAGGCAAGAGTTATTAATTGTGAAACAAGAACTACTTCGTCAAGAGTGTAAACTAATAATCCAAAGCCACCAGAAAAGGCTCATAAATGAGTATTTAAGAGAAAACAAAAAAAAATATTCTTAGTCATTTGTTGTTGGGGGATTTAATTTTTTGAGTTCCAAGTATATTTTAGATATGAGACCCTTTTCCGTTGTATGGCTAGTAAAGATCTTCTCCCAATCTGTGTGCTTTCTATTGATCTTGCTAGCTATGCCGTTTGCCATGCAGAAGCTCTGCAACTTTATGCAATCCCATTTGTCCAATATTTCTTTGATTTGTTGTGTTTCCTGGTCTCTATTCAGAAAATTCCGGGCAGCGCCAAGGAGACCTAGGGTTTCTCGTATTCCATCCTGTAATGTTTTCAGAGTGTCTGCTTTGACTTCGAGGTCTTTGATCCATTTGGAGTTGATTCTGGTGCAGGGTGATATATACGGATATAGCTTTAGTTTTCTACATGTAGTTAACCAATTTTGCCAGAACCATTTACTGAAGAGGCTGTCTTTCTTCCATTCTATTGTATCAAATCCTCAAAGAAACAACTGCCCAATAAATAAGTGGGCTAAAGACTTAAAGACAAACTTCTCTGAAGTAGAAAGAAGGATGGCCAATAGACACATGAAGAAATGCTCAACATCCCTAGCCATAAAAGAAATGCAAATCAAAGCAACATTGAGATACCACCTCACAACAGTTAGAATGGCAAAAATCAAGAACTCTAACAACAACAGATGCTGGAGGGGATGTGGACAGAAGGGAACCTTACTTCATTGTTGGTGGGAATGTAAACTTGTTCAACCACTTTGGAAAGAAGTATGGAGGTTCCTCAAAAGACTTCACATAGACCTCCCCTATGACCCAGCAATCCCACTTTTGGGAATTTACCCAAATGTTTACAAACAAGACCACACTAAAGCTTCCAGCACAACTATGTTTATTGCAGCATTATTTACCATAGCTAAGATATGGAACCAACCCAGATGCCCTTCAGTAGATGAATGGATCAAGAAAATGTGGTATATATACACAATGGAATTCTATGCCTCATTCAAAAAAAAAATGACATTGCCACCTTTGTTAGGAAATGGAATAACTTGGAAAAAATATATTAAGTGAAGTAAGCCAGGCACAAAGAAACACAGGTCCCATGGTTTCCCTTATTTGTAATATCTAGTATATGTATGAGTCAAGTGGAAAAAGTAAGATAATGTGATGTTAGGAAAATGAATCCTTAGATAGGTATCTTAATGTTTTTTTTTCTTTCATGCATGTGTTTCTAATGCATTTATAAGATTATTTCTTTGTTGCTTTGTATGTCCCTCCCCCACAGTATAACCCCCGCTTTCAATATATTTGATGTCAGTGTAACTTGTGGAGGAGATGGGGAAAAACAAGTCGTTTAAGGATTCAGGTGGACCTGTTGCAACAATGAAAAGTACAAATTGTCATGTCAAAAACGAGCTTTACAATGTCGGTGGGGGGTAGATGGGGAAGGATTGGGTGGGCGGGGAGGGGGGGAGGCTGGGAAGGGAGGTGAAGGTTAAACAAGGAGGAGGCTGCAATGCTTGGTAAGAAATGTATTCATTATCTTGCCCATGTAATTGTAACCCCTCTGTACAGTATGTTCACAAATAAAATAAAATTTAAAAAATATTCTTAGTCAAATACTGGTAGATATGCTAGGTGGGACCTCCATCACAGCTTGGCCTCAATCCTTAACCCACTGAGGAGTGAGAGTGCTTTGGCCAGACCTGCCTTCAGTTCTGACCCAGCAGCCTTATTGGGTTTGGGGATCATCCAACCTGATCAGTTCCAGTACTAGAGACCCAGGAATGTCAATTTGCTGGCCAACACCTACTCCCTAGGACTTCCACATTAGAAGCTAATTGCACTTTGATATGCCTTGGGGCAAGGACAGAAAACATCTTGCTTCTAGTCACAGATCACCCCCTGGGGAAGTTTACTTTCTAATGAGTGAGATCAGCTTGGCTTAAAGATCTATACCCCACTCATCTCCACCCTACTCCAACCTCAGGCCTGGTAGAGGAAAGCTTAGGGAAATTACTATTTCCCAACTTTACTAGAAGCAAGGAACTTGCACCTCACCCAGTAGTATCTTTTCCTTAGAGTTTTCTAAAAGTTGCTAAATTCCCATAGGTCCTGTTTCTGAATAAAAAGGGGCTTACAGGTTATTGGTGGCCATGGAGGAATGCCTGGCACAGACAACCTACCTGAAGCCTCACTGCAAGAAGAGTGAAAGATTCTGGCAAAAAGAACCCTTGACTGATGTGGCCTCCTGTGAAAACAGAAATGTTCGACCTCTTCCTGGCCATTGTAGGTTCTAAGCAATTGAGATTTCCATCTTACTCATGTAAAGTAACCATACCCAATAGTCTAGCTCCATGCATCCCTTTTGTCCTTACAACTCCCCCCTGGGCCTCAGATAGCTTTGAATGCTGGAAAAGTGAGTATGAGAATGGGTCATTGGGCCATGTCTCCCCTTCTCTCCTTCACTTGGAAGGACAGAATCAAGCAGTTCTTGATACACTATGGGGCTGGTCAGCTTTTCACTCCCTCAAAGAGCTAGACTCACTTCTGTCCTTAATGTTGCCAGATGCCTTGAGAAACTACCCTGGCAACCAAGATCTTGCACTCATCCTGTGAATTCTGCTTCACTGTAAACTGAACTGTAAGCACAGGGATCGGGGTTCCTGCTACAATTTCTGGAGAATGTGACTGCATTCCCTCTGATGGGGCATGAGACAAGAACCTATCATTGTGTGAAGGAGAAGTAGATCTCTAATGGCCAGTATTCATAACTGCCTTTTGTGGTTCCATTCCCAAAGAGGAATGTGTAATGGGTGGCAGATATAGCCAGTCCTGTGTCAGAATAAAGGAGGAAGAGGCCCTGCTACCTCAGTGCCCAGACAAGCCTTGAACGTCAATCCTGTCAGTACTCCAAACATCAAATTGGTACTAGGAAAATTGTAACATTTAGTTTTCGTTTTCTTTCTCTTCAAACTGCTTTTTTGCTACTGGCATGCTATTGAGAGATTGCTAACTTTAGAACTGGGCCAGGGAAAATAAAAAATATTGGCATTTGTCATACTCCTCTTCAAAATAGCAGGAATACCATGAATTTGAAACTCCTCTTGAGCACCAGTCCTATATTGCTAAGATTAAATCCTGCTGGCCACCTTTATATTTCAAATACATTGAAAGAATAAAAGGGATTCTTAAGAAGAATAAGGACTAAGAGTATAAAATGTATACTTCTTTATTTATATAAATAAGGCTTTCATACAATTATATTTAAAAGAAATCTGTATTTTTACATTCACCACCAGTGAGTTTCTGACAGGAAAGGCTGTGCATAATGATACACAGCAAGGATCCCACTCCAGGACAACAGGAGCTCAGGAAAGCACCATTAATTTGAGAAGTAGGCAGGCTCTGACACTCCTGTTGCACTGCTAGCAATGGGAAGTCTTAAACTAGTTCCTCCACCAAGTCTTCTTCAAATTCCCCCTGTTCATCAGCAGTGTCATCTTGGCACTGCTGGTACTTGGACACCAGGTCATTGATATTGCTCTCAGCTTCAGTGAACTCCATCTCATCTATGCCCTCACCTATGTACCAGTGCAAGAATGCATTGCACTGGAACATGCCACTGAACTGCTCTGAGATGCACTTGAAGGGATCCTAGATGACTATGTTGTTGCCGATGAAGGTGGCCGACATCGTGAGTCCATGTGGGGGTGGGGTGGGGGGGAAGGGAAGGGGGGATATCACACACAGCCGTCTTCACATTGTTGGGGATCCAGTCTCCAACGTAGCTGCTGTTCTTGTTCTGCACGTTGAGCATCTGTTCATCCACCTCTTCATGGACATGCAGCCTCGGAAGATGGCAGCCGCTGTCAGGTAGCAGCCATGGCGGAGATCACAGGTGACCATCAAGTTCTTAGGGTCAAATATCTGCTGGGTGAAGCTCGCGCACTGAGAGAGCATGGTACTGCTGGCTGGCACGGCTGGCCAGGGGCACAAAGCCAGGCATGAAGAAGTGCAGGCGGGAAAGAGCACCATATTCAAGGCCAGCTTGTGCAGGTCTGCATTCATCTGGCCAGGGAAGCACAGGCAGATGGTAACCCCGCTGTTGGTGCCTGACACCAGGTGGTTCAGGTCCCCATAGTTGGGCGTGGGCAGCTTCAAGTTACAGAAGCAGATGTTGTACAGGGCCTTGTTGTCGATGCAGAAAGTTTTATCTGCATTTTCCACCAGCTGGTGGACAGAGAAGATCGCGTTGTAGGGTTCCAGCACTGTGTTTGACACCTTCGGGGAGGGCATGACACTGAAGGTGTTCATGGTGTGGTTTGGGTACCCCTCTTGAATATTGTTGAGAATCAGGGTGCCCATGCTTGACCCGGTGCCACCTCCCAAAGAGTGGGCCAGCTAGAAACCCTGTAGACAGTCACACCTTTCTGACTTCCGCCTCACCACATCCAGTACCGGCTCCACCAGCTCAGCTTCCTCTGTGTAGTAGCCCTTGGTCCAGTTATTGGTTGCCCCGCTCTGGCCTATCAGACAGAAGCCATGATGGGACACACACTCCAAGAATATTTACTGTGCCATTTGCATTGTGAAGACAACAGGACTCTTCTGAGCCAACCTTTGCTTTTAATTTAGATAACTTTGGTGAAATAAAGGAAATGTTTTCATTGTATCTGGGACCCTACAAATCACCCAGGTTCTAAAGAAATAAAGACAATGTGGAGGAAGATACATTTTAACCCAAATCAACTACTTGTAGAAATGAAGAACAGAGCCTGCCTCAATACTGGAAATGTAATTAGTTTCACAGGAGGGACAGGAGCACATTGTGATCATAGGAAAGCTAAGCTGCAAGCACTTGTCTGCACCTTGCTCACACAGAGCTATGCTTTGATTTCTGGTGTCCTGAAGTAGTTCTCTGTTATTGCCGGGCCTTTGAAATGACCAGCAGTTCTGAAACCTTGTTGGAGGCTTTCCCTGATTGCTGATCTTTCCCTTCAGAGGCTTCTTTGTCATGGAGGGCTTGCAGAGTTGCACTGATCTGAGCTGTCTGAGTGGCCAGGGGCATGACTCCAGTGGACTGGAATAGGTGGGTTAGGTGAGGACAATATCTAGGTGTATAAAGGCTCAGCCCAGCACTGGAGTGCCTGGATGTTAGGACCCATAGACCATGATGACATACCAAATATGAAGTTGTCTGGCCTGAAGCTCTGGCCAAATGGTCCTGATCTCACTGAGTCTAAGGTTCCAGGCTCTAGGTCCACCATGATGGCCCGAGGAACATATTTTTTGCCTGTGGAGACAAGAGTTGACTTAGGCCTATAATTGACAAGAAACTTAGGGGCAGAGCTTATGATTCTGAGTGACTCTCAGCATTCATTACAGAAATTACAGCATTTGAGACATGGAAACAGAAAAGATTGGTTCAACCATTGAGGGATTTTTTGAAGAGGAGATTAGCAGTGGTTCTCTCACTTCAGCCCTCCCTTCTTTTCAGGCCTCCTGGTCACTTCCGCCTTTTGCACACCATCCCATCCCTGCCAATCCTCCAGGGCTAGTCAGTCTTTACTGATGCAGTCAATATAAGCTAGCTTATGTGGATTCAGAACAGGCAGAAGAAAGTAGAAATGCATTTGGAAGGTGGATGGAAAATGCCTCTCAACTGTGACTACCCTTTTTGCCCCTTGGCCAATGAGACAGTCATGAGACAATCAAATTGCTTCAGCTTTCTTGTCATCAGAGGTGATTCAAACTTATCCATTCTCTTTCTTGACACTGTCTCTCAAATTACAGAGGAACAATATGGTAATCTTGCTTCACAAAAAAAAAATGGAAAAGACAACATTGAAGGAAAAGCTCATTGCTTCATGATGAGTGTTGGGCTGTTAAGAGCCAGTTGTCATTGTTGGAGTTTTTTAAAGTTACTCACCCATAAATTCTTACAGGTGTCTTCCTTGCCAAGGTAATTCAAGTCATTGATTGATATTAGCCTTTAAAACTTCCATGGAGATGTTGAACATTTTTGTGATTACCATCTTGTTGTGAGATGAAATCCATTTCTGACTTAGTAAGGAATGGACTTGAGAATTCTGATAATTCTCTTAGAACTTCAATTCTGAAGGAAGCTAAATAAATCTTGATAGGATAAGAACAAATATATGTGAACTAATCCTTCCTCTTCATCCCTTTTCCTTCCCTAGTACTGTTAATTGGGCCACTGGCTCCTCTTCTCCAGTTCCAAATGCCTCAGGCCTTAACCTATTCCTTCTCCACCTCCTCGCATTTTTCTCGTCTCCATTCCTGCCAGTTTTCATCTTCAGGTTCACCTTTAATTCACCTGCTATTGTCTCTGCACATTCCAACACTGTAGATTCCATTATACACTATTTTCTTCTCATATACTTGTACTGTACTCTATAGTAAATCCACTGGCTACATAGCATGTACCTGTTATTAAGTATGATGTCATGTAGAGACACTTGAATGTGTGTGGCAGATTATTTGTAGGTTCTATACAAATACTATTTTATATAAAGAACTTGAGTGTGTGAAGATGTTGTTATTGGTGGGGGTCCTCGAGCCCATTCCATGAGGATATTGAGGGGTGATTGAATTTTAAGTAATGGTGCTGTTTTCATACTTCTTTAAATGAACTTATGAACTTATTAAAAGACTATTTTTTCAGCCCTTTGTTTATGGATCAAATCTATAATCCTAGCTAATCAGGAGGCTGAGATCTGAGGATCATGGTTCAGTGTTGGCTCAGAAGGGAAGGAATGAACTTGGAACTCTTATTTCCAATTAACCACACACACGCGCACACACACACACACACACACACACACACACACACACACACACACGCACCACAACACAACACAAAGCTAGAAGAGAAGCTCTATCAATTGAGCCACTAGTAGACTTCCATGTGAACAGTGACCTGATTGAGCCTCACAGGTGTCTGCTGGACCAGACATCCATTAAAAGGGCTAAAGGATGCAGATATCTCATACAAGCTGTGTGACATCTCTGATTGGGCCTGGGATGGATATGGCCACAGACTGTCCTATGACCTTGAGAGTCATATAGCTCTCTCCTACAGACAATTAAACCCTGTACAAAGCATCCCAGTAAGTACCTTCCCTTAGGACCCCTCCTGTCTAGCAAGACATTTGATATTCTCTTCTTCAATAAATCATTGCTGTTTTATTCTTCCCTCTGCATCCATGAACTCATTTTTTGAGATCATAGAGACAAAAGATGTGATTCAGTTATTAGGTTTTCAGTATCAACATGATGGACTGCTTCAAAACAGAACTTTTATCTGCTTCCTGGGCACCAAAGCTGGTGGATCCTGAATGCTTTTATCTTGAGCCCTTTTTGTGTTGCCACCAAACCTGTGCTAGAGTATCATCAGTGCCCAAGGGACACACCGGGAATGCGTTTGTTCCAATCACACATGGTATACCTAGGTGTTGAGTCTGCAAACATGATGGGTACTCACAGATGTGTGACTTAGTGATGTCAGCCACTCAGCACAAGGTTTCCCTGGACCAGAGTCTCATCCCCATGCATTGAGTGGATGATAGATGAAACCTTTGTTTCTCATACACAGATTATATCCTGGTTGTTCCTAGCAAATGAATTCCATAGACCCCAGGGGAAACAAGCTGAATCCTTCTTTTAGTCATTTCTTCCCTAACACTGACACATCTGCTCCTTGAAGACACCATGGCCACATACCTCTCAGTAGAGGCTTTCCAAGACCCTACTCCATCATGTCACCCACCCACTTCAGATCTTTTAGCAGCCACTTTCCTCTAATAAACACTTCCCTCACGTCCAGCCTCCCCTATGAAAGTCTTCACTGTTGGGTTTTTATCCTAATGTAGAGGTCACATGCTTAACTATCAAGGTCATGGTTATTTGATATCTTTGGGGTCTACACACAGGACTGCTCAGGGCCATATTGATCCAATGTCTATGGCTCTGTTCACAAGACTGCTCAGTGCCATGGTGATGGGATGTATAGTGTCTGCATATGGGACTGCTCAGTACTATAGTGAATGATGCAGAATATCCATAGAAGGGCACCATTTTCCCATTGAGATTTTTAGCTTTCATTACTTGTGTATAGCTGGTATTCCACACAGCACTCTAAAATCTATGGGAATTTAGGAGAGAGCCTCTTTATCATGAGTTAGCAGAGAATGGAATAAAATAGAATACTCAGCTGTAGTGGTGGTGGCTCTAGCTGGTATTTCTTGATACTCAGCAGACTAAGATCTGAGGATCTAAGTTCAAGGCCAGTCCAGGCAAGAAAATTCAGTGAGATTCTTATCCCTAATTAACCACCAAAAATCCCAAAGTAGAACTATGACTGAAGTGGTAGAGCACTAATCTTCAGCAAAAAAAAATCCAAATCAATGTTTATGCATTAATTTAAGCCTTAGGACCAACACACACACACACACACACACACACACACACACACACACACACACACACACACACACACACACACACACACACACACACACACACACACACAACCATTTGTCCAGCACTGGTGGCTCACACACCTGTAATCCTAGCTATTTAGGACGCTGAGGTCTGAACTTC
Organism: Dipodomys merriami; assembly: GCF_024711535.1. Taxonomy (NCBI): domain Eukaryota; kingdom Metazoa; phylum Chordata; class Mammalia; order Rodentia; family Heteromyidae; genus Dipodomys; species Dipodomys merriami. The sequence goes on along the minus strand of NW_027206496.1, from coordinate 348,377 downwards.
AGAGTTTCAATCCAGCCTAGGCAGAAAAGTTTGAGACTTATCTCCAATTAACCACCAGAAAACCAGAAGTGGTCCTGTGGCTCAAAGTGCAAAAGCACTAGCCTTGAGGGACAATGTCTAGGTCCTGAGTTCAAGCCTTTCGACTGACAAGAAAAATAAAATGTAACACCTGGATCAGGTCCTTTGTCTCCTTTGTTTGAGGAAAGAGTCTACAGACAAAAAGGAAGAGGTAAGACAGCATAACTTTATTGAAAGAAAAGACCATCAGAACCCTTTCTAGACAGGAGAGGCCCATGGGAGGGAAGGCACTAGTTGGTGTGGGTTATGTAGGTATTAATGAGGTGTCTTTAGGAATGAACTATATGTCTCTCATGACCATTGGACAGTCTGCAGGTCATATCACTCCCCAGGCCTAGTCAGAAGCTCCACAAAGCCAACCCAAGATCTTTATGCATTCTTTAGTCCTTCTGAGTAAGTTATAATTTTGGTACCTACCTCTGGGGTATAGTCACCTCATCACAGTGTTCATTGTTCCAGGGGCAATGGGCCATGATATGATGTCAAGGAGCCTGCACACAGGACTGCTCAAGGCCAAAGTAAAAGAGAACTTCCATGGGAGAGAGACTTTGCCTCCATTGCACAGACATGCTCTTTTTTTTTTTTTGGTCCAGTTGTGGGGCCTGAACTCTCGGCCTGAGCACTGTCCCTCAGCTCTTCAGCTCAAGGCCAGTGCTCTACCACTTGAGCCACAGCGCCACTTCCGGATTTTTTCTTTTTGCTTATGTGGTGCTGAGGAATCGAACCCAGGGCCTCAGGCATGCAAGGCAAGCGCTCTACCACTGAGCCAACTTCCCAGCCCCTGAGCCAACTTCCCAGCACAGACATGCTCTTTTTATGTTCTGATAACTCTGGGCGGTTTTTCCATGTTTTCTCTTTTTTTTCTCCAATGCTTTAGATGGAAACCAGGACATCATGCATGTAAGGCAAGCACTTTCCCATTGCACTTATATTTCTTTCCTTGGATTTGTTTTTAAATGAGCAGTAGATTTCATCTTTGTGTATAGGAAAATAGTTATCAAATATCTCCATTTTAAAGGTTTCAGCTGATGAAGTAGCACAGTATTTTTTATAATCTAAAATAGAGATATTCTGCCTTGGATATGTCCAGAGGCCTCAGACATAAAAAGGCTTGGGATAACTGCTGTGCAATTGGAAAGGCCAGGCTGAAGCCTTTTCCTTTTGCCCCAGCTTGCTGTTGCACCAGTGCTCCTTTCACCAGAAATGCTCATTTTCTCCATTTCTGCTCTTTGACACTTAGCTAGAGGAGTCAGCTCCAGCCCTCTGAGAACTCTCTATGGGGGTGCGGAGTGGGGATTGCAGTATGGGAGAGGGCTTCTCTTCCCCCTCCATCTTTTGTGCTGGTCTTGGGCTTGATCTCAGGGACTGGCTCAGTCAGTTTTTCTGTTTGTTTATTTTTTCTTGCTTGTTTGATTTTTAGTCAAGAGTAGAACTTAGGCAACAGTTTCACTTCCAGATATTTGGGCTCCTAATTAGTGATGAGTCTCATGAACTTCCCTACACAGGCTGGCTTTGAACCTCATTCCTCAGATGTTTGCCTCATGAATAACGTGGATTATAAGCATGAGTCACAATCACCTGGCAGAGAGAAGGGTCTTCTTTCAGACATACCAACTACACAGTGACAAACATCAAGAGGGGTAGCCTCTTTGTTTCAGCTGACCCCATCTTTTTCCATCACATCCAGCGTCAGCCCTGTACCAGCTATGGAGAAGAGCTTGGTGCTTCTTCAGGCCTGATCTGAATTAATTCATTGATCATACTAATAATAAATAAAATATTTCATGAGTATGTTTGTCTTCTCACCAACAGGAACGGATCTAGAAATCAAGAATCATTTATACCTTAGCTTTCCAACTCCAGAATGTAGAAAATTACTCACGTTGCATATGCCTTTCTTTACTAAGTGAATTAAATCAGAACAGCCTTCACATGTGCTTCTGACCCAGTGGAGATGATAACAAGGTAGCAAGATGTTGGGCAGTCTTGTATAGAAATTGGGCAAGGACCATAAAAACAAACACATTTTGACTTTGAAAGGCTGGAACAAAATCTACAAAGCAACGGTCCCCATAAACAGGCAGGAGTAGCAATACTAATATCAGATAAAATAGACTTCAAATTAAAATTAGTTAGAAGAGATAAAGAAGGTCCCTACATACTAATGAAGGGATCTCTCCTTCAGGAGGATAGTACAATTGTAAATAGTTATTCGCCAAACAACGGAACACCCAAATTTATCCGAGAAACACTCCTTTCTCTCAAATCTCATATAGATCTAAAAACATTAATTGTTGGGGACTTTAACACACCACTATCGCCACTAGATAGATCAACTCAGCAAAAACTCAACATAGAAACCGCAGACCTAAACAGTTGCATAGATCAACTAGATTTAACAGGCATCTACTGAATATTTCACCTAGCAGCATCAGAATACACGTTTTTCTCAGCAACACATGGAACATTTTCCAAAATAGACCACATTTTAGGTCACAAAGCAAATTTGTCCAAATTCAGAAACATTGAAGTTATACCTTGCATTCTCTGAGACCACAAGGGAATAAAATTAGAACTCAACACCAAAAGCCACCAAAGAAAGTCCTGTAACATATGGAGGCTGAACAACACACTGTTGAACCACCAGTGGGTCATGGAAGAGATTAGAAACAAAATTTAATTGTTCATGATATTCAAAAAAAATGAGCACACAAACTACCAGCTTCTCTGGGACACAGCAAAGACAGTACTCAGAGGCAAGTTTATAGATCTGAGTTCCTACATCAACAAATTGGAGAGAGCTGAAACCAACAATTTAATGAGACAGCTGAGCCTCCTTGAAAAAGAGCAGCAAGATAATCCCAATCCAGTAGATGGAAAGAAATAAAGAAAGTTAAATCAGAAATAAATGAATTAGAATCCAAAAAAATCATAGAAAGAATCAACAAAACAAAGAGTTGGTTCTTCAAAAACATTAACAAAATTGAGAGACCCTTAGCAAATCTTATCAGAAAAAGAAGAGAACACACCTAAATAAATAAACTCAGAGATGAGAATGGTAACATCACCACCGAAACAACCAAGATTCAGAATATTATAAGGGAATATTTCTCAAAACTTTATGCTTATAAGTTTGAGAACTTGCCAAAAATGGACCTTTTCCTAGCAAATATCGACATGCAGAGACTAAACCAAGATGAGTTAAACCATCTTAACAGGCCCATATCAAGAATTGAAATAGTAATAGCAATCAGAGACCTCCTTTCTGCTGTTTTACAGTGGAATTCTACAAGGCCTTCAAAGCAGAAATCACACGAGTACTCATTCAACACTTCAATGAAATTAAAGAGAAAGTTCACTACCGAATTCATTCTATGAAGCTATAATAACCATCTTCCCAAATCCAGGCAGGGACTCATCAAAGAAAGAACTATAGACCCATATCTTTGATGAACACTGATGCCAAACTTCTCAACAAAATTTTGGCAAATCAGCTTCAACAATTCATCCAAAAACATCATACAGCACAATCAAACAGGATTCATTTCAGGGATGCAGTGCTGGTTCAATATACGCAAATCAATAAACATAATTCATCACATCAACAAGGGTAAGGACAAGAACCACATGATTATCTCAATAGATGCAGAAAAAACATTTGACAAGATCCACCACCTCTTTTGAAGGTTCTGGAAAAATTAGGAATCCATGGAACATTCCTCAATACAATAAAGGCTGTATAAGACAAACCTACAGCCAGTATTATACTCAATTGTGAAAAACTAAAGCCATTTACTCTAAACTCAGGAAAGAAACAAGGATGCTCACTCTCTCCTCTACTCTTCAATCTAGTATTAGAATGCTTAGTTACAGCAATAAGACAAGACCCAAACATAAAGTGGATCCAAATAGGGAAAATGAAGTAAAACTCTCCCTCTTTGAAGATGAGGTGATCTTGTATTTTAAGAATTCCATGGACTCTGCTCCCAAATTACTCATGGTTATTAAAAACTTTGGCAAAGTAGCAAGGTATAAAATTAATCCCCCAATATCAATGGCTTTTCTATATGCCAACAAGGGGAAAAGTGTGGCTAAAATCAGGAAAACAACTCCATTCAGAATAGCCCTACAAAAAATAAAATAATTACGAATTAACTTAACCAAACAAGTGAAGGACCTCTATGATGAAAACTTTAAAAACCTGAAAATGGAAATCAAAACAGAATTTAGAAAGTGACAAAAAACTCCCATGCTCCTGGATTGGAAAGATCAACATGGTGAAAATGGCAATACTTCCCAAGGCTATCTACAAATTCAGTTCTTCAAGGAAATAGAAGAGGCAATCTAAAAATTCATATGGAACAATAAAAGACCCAGAATAGCAAAAACGATCCTTAACAGAAAGAACACTGCTGGAGGAATATCAATACCAAATTTCAAACTCTACTATAAAGCCATAGTAATCAAAAAAGCTTGGTATTGGCACAAGAACAGACCTCAGGACCAATAGAATAGAATTGAAAACCCAGAAATGAACCTACAGACCTATAGCCATCTAATCTTTGATAAGGGAGCTAAAAAAAATAGAATGAAAGAAAGACAGCCTCTTCAGTAAATGGTGCTGGCAAAAATGGTTAACTAGTTGTAGAAAATTAAGCTAGATTGTTATCTATCTCCCTGCACCAGAATCAACTCCAAATGGATCAAATATCTCAGAGTCAAAGCAGACACTCTGAAAACTTTACAGGATGGGGTAGGAGAAACCGTAGGTCTCCTTGGCACAGGCCAAAATTTTCTTAATAGATACCCAGAAACACAAGAAATCAAAGAAAAGTTGGACAAATAGGATTGCATGAAAGTGCATAGCTTCTGAATGGCAAAGGACATAGTTCGCAAGATTAATAGAAAGCCCACGGATTGGGAGAAGATCTTCACTATCCTTACAACAGACAAGGGTCTTATATCTGAAATATACCTGGAACTCAATAAATTAAATCCCCCAACAACAAATATTCAAACAAACAACTCCCCAATAAATAAGTGGGCTAAAGACGTAAAGGGAAAATTCTCTGAATAGGAAAGAAGAATGGCCAATAGACACATGCTCAACCTCTCTAGCCATAAAAGTAATGCAAATCAAAAAAATATTGATATACCACCTCACACCAGTTAGAATGTCTATAAACAAGAAGTCTAATTACAACAGATGCTGGAGGGGATGTGGACAGAAGGGAACCTTACTGCATTGTTGGTGGGAGTGTAAACTTGTTCAACAACTTGGGAAAGCAGTATGGAGGTTGCTCAAAATACTCCACATAGAGCTGCAATCCCACTTTTGGGCATTTACCCAAATGTTCACAATCAACAACACACTAAAGCTCCCAGCACAACTATGTTTACTGCAGCATTATTTACCATTGCTAAGATATGGAACCAACGCAGATGCCCCTTGGTGGATGAATGGATCAAGAAAATGTGGTATATATACACAATAGAATTCTATGCCTCCATCAGAAAGAATGGAATTGCCCCATTTGTTAGGAATTGGAAAGACTTGGAAAAAAATATATTAAGTGAAGTAAGCCAGGCCCAAAGAATCATAGGTCCCATGGTTTCCCTTATTTGCAATAACTAGTATATGTCTGAGTCAACCAGAAAAGGTCAGATAAGTTGATGTTAGGGGAATGAACCCCAAGGTACGTATTCAGATGTTTTTTGGTTTTTTTTCCTTTCATGCAATTGTTTCTATCATATTTACAAGATTATTTCTATGTTGCTTTGTATGTCCCTCCACCACAGTATAACCCATACTTTCACTGTTTTTGATGTTGGGATAATTTGTGGAGGAGGAGTGAAAAAACAAATCGTTTAACTAGGGATACAGGTGGACCCATTGCACCAATGAGATGTACAAGTTGTTATGTCGAAAAACGAACTTAACAACTTGGGGGAGGATCGGTTGGGGGGAGGGGAGGAGTATGGGAAGGGATGGGAAGGGGAAAGGAGGAGTCAACAATGCTTGATAAGAAATGTACTCGTTATCTTGCCCATGTAATTGTAACTCCTCTGTATGGAATTCTCATAGTAAAAAAAGTAAAAAATAAAATAAAATAAAATTTAAAAAGGGTGGCTTGTCTGAAATCTGAGCTACTCAGGAGGACAAGATCTGAGGTTTGAGGTTTGAAGCCAGCCATAGCCAAAAACTGACACTTTTGTCTCCAGTTAATCAACAAAAACCCTCAAGTGTATCTCAAGTGACAGAGCCCTAGCCTTGACCACAAAAGTGAAGAGAGAGTATAAGGCCAAAAATTCAAGCCCTAGGGCCATCACACACATATACACGCACACACACACACTCACACACTCACAGAGTGGGAGAAGCTACGTGGACTAAATGAACAATTGGGACTCTGCCAGTGGTTTTTTGTTTTGTTTGTTTGCTTTTGTTGGTCATGGGGCTTGAAGTCTGACGCTAGGCACTGTCCCTCAGGTCTTCAGCTCAAGGCAAATGCTCTACCACTTGAGCCATAGCGCCACTTCTGGTTTTCTGGTGGTTTATTGGAGATAAGAGTCTCACGGACCGGGCACCAGTGGCTCATGCCTGTAAACCCATGGTTTCCCTTATTTGCAATATCTAGTATATGTATGAGTCAAGCTGAAAAGGTCAGATAATGTGATGTTAGGAAAATGAACCCTTAGATATGTATTTTAATGTTTTTTCTTTCATGCATGTGTTTCTAACGCATTTATAAGATTCTTTGTTGCTTTCTATGTCCCTCCCCCACAATATAACCCCCGCTATCACTATATTTGATGTCAGTATAACTTGTGGAGGAGATGGGGGAAAAAAAGTCGTTTAAGGATTCAAGTGGACCTGTTGCAACAATGAGAAGTGCAAGTTGTCATGTCAAAAACGAGCTTTACAACGTCGTGGGGGGGGAAGGATTGAGTGGGGGGAGAGGGGGGAGGCTGGGAAGGGATGTGAAAGGTAAACAAAGGAGGAGGCTGCAATGCTTGGTAAGAAATGTATGCATTATCCTGCCCATGTAATTGTAACCCCTCTGTACAGTATGTTCACAAATAAAATAAAAAAAAAATTAAAAAAAAAGAGTCTCACGGACCGGGCACCGGTGGCTCATGCTTGTAATCCTAGCTACTCAGGATGCTGAGATCTGTGGAAAGCGGTTCAAAGCCAGCCCAGGCAGGAAAGTCCGTGAGACTCTTATCTCCAATAAACCACTAGAAAACCAGAAGTGGTGCTGTGGCTTAAGCGGTAGAGTGCTCACCTTGAGCTGAAGAGCTGAGGGATAGCGCCCAGGCCCAGAGTTCAAGTCCCATGACAGAACAACAACAACAAAAAAGAGTCTCATGGACTTTTCTGCCTAGGCTGGTTTTGAACCATGATGCTCAGATTCAGCCTCTTGAGTAGTTAAGATTGCAGCGATGAACAACTGGCACCCAGCTATGCCAGTGTTTTTAATGATCTCCTTCCCTCATGAGTTCTGCTTGAGAATGTGGCTTCTGCCTTTGGACAGTGGCCACCGGTAGCGCTAGCTCTGGTCAAACCCAGGCAGGAATTTCTGAAGCTTCTCTGACCCTGTGTACCCAGGCACCCTCACCACCAGCCCTCGCTGCCAACAGGAATGAGTAATGAACAATCACATGACCAGATGAAGTGCAGAAAATTCCATGCTTAGTGATCTTTTACTCTAAATAGCATTTTTAAAAGAAACGTTTGGTAACACAATGAAGAGACAAAGGTCAAGGGGGGAACCAATACAACAACAATATAAACAAAACAATATGTTGGAAATGATCTGTACAACTTGGGGCTGGGTGATGGGGGTAGAGAAAGCAGGAGAAAATTGAGGGATGGGGTAACAAGTTTGTCAAGAAATGTATTTATTACCTTATGTAACACTAAACTGTACATCATCTTGACAATAAAAATAAATAAATAAAAATGTATAAATAAAAGGAAAATTTCAGCATAGCAGACTGGGAGTGAAAAGTCACGTTTATGAAAGCACAGTCAAACAAGAATAGTTTCTTAGGTTAGTGAAGGAAAAGATGATGTCATATTCATTTTTATATTACTCAGCCTCAGAAGACAATGAGCACATATTTAAACATACATTTTATGCGAGGCACTATTGTCTCATGGATACAATTCTAGCTACTCAGGAAGCTGACATCTGAGGACCAACATTCAAAGTCAGCATAGGCTGACAAGTTTTCAAGACTGTTATCTCCAATTAACTAGCAAAAATAATGATACTAGAGGCATAACTATATGGCATAGCACCAGCCACAAGCCAAAACAAAATAAAACAAAGAACCCCAGTAAGAATGAGAGATCCATTTTTCAAGACCTAATAGTGGGACACATGCACACACACACACACACACACACACACACACACACACACACACACAGGTAAGCAGGATGCTAGCACTGTATGCCAGAGATTAACTTGTAGGTATGCTAGAAACTACTTCTCAGGAGATCTCTCCCAACCCTGAGCAAAGGACAGGCTCTCTGGGAAGATCCTCTCTTCCCCTGGCAAGTCCCACATATGCACAGCCCTCTGTCCTCCAATTAAATCACTTTGTTTTGTGTTTGCTGTTATGTGGTCTTGAACTCAGGACCTTTTACTGTGATGTAGCTTATTCACCTTTTCAGTGCTTACTTGGAAATGAGAGTCTCATAAACTTTCTTCCTAAGACTGGCTTTCAATCTCTTATCTTTGGATCTCAGATTTAGTACCTAGGGTTACAGGCGTGAGAAATGAGTGCATGACCTCTAAACTATTTTTAAGCCTTAAATTTCTTTTTTGTTCATTCATGGTCCCCCCTCTTCTTTTCAATGGCAGTCTCTGTGGTTTTCTGACTCATTTCCTTTGGCATTCAGTGATATCAGTAACCAGATCTCTGATGGTGGGACAAATCTCATTGTTTGATAGACATACAAGGAAAAAGTTGGGGCTTGAAATTTTTCCCCAGGTAACAGGAGATTAAAAACTTGGTGAGGAGGATAGGAGTAGAGAGCTGGTCGTTAGGATTCTAAGGTGTATTCGTTAATATTGTTTAAATAGAAATTAGGATATACTTACATAATTTTTCCAATTTTTAATGCTACTCATTAAAATCATATTCATTATGGTTCGGACCTGGAATGTCTCCAAAAAGGATAGTCATCCATTGTAGCGATTAATGTTCAGAGATGCAGCTTCAGTGAAGTAATTGCATTTGAGTGCTCTGTCCTCATCAGTAAGTAAATCCATTGTTAAGTTCCTAATTTGATAGACTTTTGGAAGCGATGGAATCTTTGAAGGTTAAAAGACCTAGTTGAAAGACCTGGGGTTTTAAAAGTGATATCCTTTCCTGGCCTGTTCCTCTCATTTATCCTCGTGCTCTGTTTGCTTCCTATTTGGTCCATGAGCTGAGTAGCTTTTTCTTAACACATGCTTCCATCACAATGTGGCAGACTCTCTGGAATCTTCCCAGATTCATCAAAGGACAAAACTGCCCTTGAGTGTGTTTACCACAATGATAAAAATAGGTAAATCTGTCATTTTTGGAGGTTAATTGCTTTTAATTAGAACAGTGATTCTCAGAGTATGGCTCAAACCTACATCATCAGCACTGAGGAATTGTCAGAACTGTCCGGTTTTTTGTCTTTTAATATTTTTTGGTAGTTCTGAGGTTTGAATGAAGGGTTTTACACATTGTAGGTAGTCACTCTAGCAATTTGAGCCATGCCTTTTAAACTTTAGTTATTTTTCCTATAAGGTTCTATGTTTACAACCCCAAGGCAAGCCTCAAACCATTATCGTATCATCTAGCTTTCTGAGTTGTTGGATTTACAGATGGGTTTGATCCTGAGATAGGATCTTGATAATATTTTTTCTGAGTTTTCCTTGCTTCCTAAGTAGCTGAGATTATTGGCTAATGCAAACCCAAATTGTTGGCTGTCCTTTTCCTTTGCCCCAGATAAGTTAATTAGAGAAGAAGGGTAAGAGTGAGCCTATCCAAATGATTTTGGGGAAATGTAGATTAAATGTAGATTGGATTTGCAGGAACTGTGTTGAGGACTGCTTTAGTAGAAATTTAAAAAAATATTCTAAGGATGATAAAGGCTGATTTTTGAAGAGATATGAGTGATGGAAAAACATGTTTATCACTCTTTAATTTGTTATCTGTCCCTTCACAAACATGTGACTTCCAAAGCTGGCAAAACTATGTCCATATTGTCAAACATAGCTAACATCCTGTCCACACACAGCCAGCAGGCAGCAGATATCCATTATTAAGTTAACATGCATAATTGAATAATAGTAGAATAATAAACTATTATTTCAGTCTTTATTAGAAAGACAGTCAGCAATGTAGGCCCATATAGTTCAAGCATTTGTGTGTCTTAAATCATTTAAATAAGGATACAGTTGGACTCATTGCAACAATGAGATGTACAACTCGTTATGTCGAAAACGAACTTTACAACTGTGATGGGGGAGGAGGATTAGGTGGCGGGGTGTGGAGAGGATGGGAAGGAATGGGAAGGGGAAACAAAGGGGGAGACTACAATGCTTGATAAGAACTGTACTCATTATCTTGCCCATCTAATTGTAACCCCTCTGTATAGTATTTTCATAATAAAAAAGTCTACAAAATATCTGGGTTCAAGTTGTAATTAATTAACTTTAATTTTTGTGCCTTTCCTGGGCTTGAATTCAGGGCCTAGACAATGTCCTCATGCATTTTTGCTCAAGATTTTTGCCCTACTGCTTCAGACATGGCTCCACCTCTGGTTTGTTGATGGTTCATTCGAGTTAAGAGTATTACAGACTTTCCTACCCAGACTGGCTATACATATGATTCTCAGATCTTAGTCTCCTGAGTAGCTGGGATTTATGAATATATCATCAGTATCCTGAAAGCTTTTATTATAGAGATCTTAACATGTTCATTTGTATGCAGAATTAGAACAAATCATTATTCTCCTTAAAAGCTTTGATTGCATATTCTAATTATAGCATGTGCATTAATTTTGTTGCTGTCATTAAAAATCCCTACAACTTCGGGGATTTAATTGACTTAAATTTTGTATATCAAAGTGACATATAAGCTTGGTACTGGTGGTTCGCACCTGTAATCTTTGCTACTCAGAAGAGTGAAATCTGAGAATCATAGATAAAACTAGCCCTATCAGGACAGCCTATGAGACTTTTATCTGCAATTAAGAGCCGAAAAATGGCAGAAGTGGGGCTGTGGCTCAAGTTGTAGGGCATTAGGCTTTTATCAAAGCAGTTTAGGGACTCAGAATTCAAGCCTCAGGACTAGCAGACATAAAAGGAGACAAGGGAGCTGCACAGAGGCAAAAGGCCTGAGAAACACTGAAGGTTTGTGTTTTTAAGTTTTAATACAAAGTTGTATAAAGTTGTAGAGATTTGATTACTCACAACGGTGGTACTTAAATGAATTAGCAAGCAACAAGTGAGTGTTTGTGGGTCTCCTTAGATGACTCAGTTTATTAGAGTGTCAATGGAAAAGTTCACCTGACAAAATGAAAAGGGCAAAGATGAATTTTGGCTATTACAATACGAGTTATTCAACTCAGCTGAAACAAAAATTGGGTGAGAGTTTGCTGTGTGTGCCAATTCTGTGGTTTAGACAGGGCCTGGGTGCTGTCCCTGAGCTTTTTATTGCACAAGGCTAGTACTCTGCTCCTTGAACCACTGTTCCACTTCAACTTCTCTGTGTTTAATTGGAGATAAGAATATCACAGACTCCTCTGCCTGACCAGTCCATGTTGCACATGTAGTGACAATACGAAATGGAACCTCATTATCAAAAAATAACCATGGTTAAGTTCATACTTATGATAAAATATTTGAACTATAATTTTTAGATATTAACAAATATATTTTTGTATGCTACGCATTGGTGGCTCATGCCTGTAATTCTAGCTACTAAGGAGGCTGACATCTGAAGATCAAAGCAAATCCAGGCAGGAAAGTCAATGAGACTTTTTTTTTAAATTTTTCTTTCATTTCTTTTGTGAACATACTGTACCGAGGGGTTACAATTACAGTGGCGGGATAATGCGTACATTTCTAATCAAGCATTGCAGCCTCCTCCTTTGTTCAAGCTTCACATCCCTTCCCAGCCTCCCCCCCCCCCCCGCCACCCGATCCAATCCTCCCCCTCTCCCTCCCCCCCGCACCAACGTTCTAAAGCTCCTTTGCTACATGACAATTTGTACTTCTCATTGTTGCAACAGGTCCACCTGAATTCTTAAACGACTTGATTTTCCCCAATTCCTCCACAAGTTATACCAACATCAAATATAGTGGAAGCAGGGATTATACTGTGGGGGAGGGACATACAAATCAACAAGGAAATAATCTTATAAATGCATTAGAAACAAATGCATGGAAGAAAAAAACATTAAAATACATATCTAAGGGTTCATTTTCCTAACACCACATTATCTGAACTTTTCCGGTTGACTCATACATATACTAGATATTGCAAATAAGGGAAACCTTGGGACCTATGTTTCTTTGGGCCCGGCTTACTTCACTTAATACAATTTTTTCCAAGTCTTTCCATGTCTTAACAAATGGGGCAATATCATTCTTTCTGTTGGAGGCATAGGATTCCATTGTGTATATATACCACATTTTCTTGATCCATTCATCTACTGAGGGACATCTGGGTTGGTGCCATATCTTAGCTGTGGTAAATAATGCTGAAATAAACATAGTTGTGCTGGTAGCGTTAGTGTGGTCTTGTTTGTAAACATTTGGGTAAATACCCAAAAGTGGGATTGCTGGGTCATAGGGGAGCTCTTTGTGGAGTCTTTTGAGGAACCTCCATACTGCTTCCAAAGTAGTTGAACAAGTTTACATTCCCACCAACAATGAAGTAAGGTTCCCTTCTGTCCACATCCCCTCCAGCATCTGTTGTTGTTAGAGTTCTTGATTTTTGCCAATCTAACTGGAGTGAGGTGGTATCTCAATGTTGTTTGGATTTGCATTTCTTTTATGGCTAGGGAGGTTGAACATTTCTTCATGTGTCTATTGGCCATCCTCCTTTCTTCTTCAGAGAAGTTTCTCTTCAAGTCTTTAGCCCACTTATTTATTGAGCAGTAGTTTCTTTGAGGATTTGTTGTTGGGGGATTTAATTATTTGAGTTACAAGTATATTTTAGATATGAGACCCTTATCTGTTGTATGGCTAGTGAAGATCTTCTCCCAATCCGTGGGATTTGTAGTGATCTTGCTAGCTATGTCCTTTGCCATGCAGAAGCTCTGCAAGTCATGCAAACCCATTTGTCCAACCTTTCTTTGATTTGTTGTGTTTCCGGGTCTCTATTAAGAGAATTTCAGCCTGAGCCAAGGAGACCTAGGGTTTCTCCTATTCCATCCTGTAATATCTTCAGAGTGTCTGCTTTGACTTCGAGGTCTTTGATCCATTTGGAATTGATTCCGGTGGAGGGTGATAGATAAGGATCTAGCTTTAGTTTTCTACAAGTAGTTAACCAATGTTGCCAGCACCATTTACTGAAGAGGCTGTCTTTCTTCCATTCTATTATTTTAGCTCCCTTATCGAAGATTAGATAGCTATAAGTCTCTGGGTTCATTTCTGGGTTTTCAATTCTATTCCATTAGTCCTGAGGTCTGTTCTTATGCCAATACCAAGCTGTTTTGATTACTATGGCTTTATAGTAGTTTGAAATTTGTTATTGATATTCCTCCAGCAGTGTTCTTTCCGTTGAGGAGCGTTTTTGCTATTCGGGGTCTTTTATTGTTTCACATGAATTTTTGGATTGCCTCTTCTATTTCCTTAAAGAATGAGTTTGGAATTTTGATAGGTATCGCGTTGAATTTATAGATAGCCCTGGGAAGTATTGCCATTTTCACGATCTTAATCTTCCCAATCCAGGAGCATGGGAGGTTTTGCTATTTTTGAAGTTCTGTTTTGATTTCCTTTTTCAAGATTTTAAAGTTTTCATCAGAGAGGTCCTTCACCTCTTTGGTTAAGTTAATTCCTGGGTATTTTATTTTTTGTGGGGCTATTACAAATGGAGTTACTTTCCTAATTTCAGCCACAGTTTTCTCATTGTTGGCATACAGAAAAGCCATTGATTTTGGGGGGTTAATTATATACCGTTCTACCTTGCGAAAGTTTTGAATCAGCCTGAGTAATTTGGGAGTGGAGTCTATGAGATTCTTTAAATACAAGATCATGTCATCTGCAAAGAGGGAGAGATTTATTTCTTCTTTCACTATTTGGATCCCTTTTATGTTTGCATCTTGTGTCATTGCTGTAGCTAGGCATTCCAATACTAGATCGAAGAGAAGTGGAGAGAGTGGACATCCTTGTCTTGTTCCTGAGTTAAGAGAAAATGGCTTTAGTTTTTCACCATTAAATATAATGCTGGCTGTAAGTTTGTCATATTCAGCCTTTATTGTATTGAGGAATGTTCCATGGATTCCTAATTTTTCCAGAACGTTCATCATAAAGTGGTGATGTATCTTGTCGAATGCTTTTTCTACATCTATTGAGATAACAATGTGGTTCTTATTCTTGCTCCTGTTGATGTGATGAATAATATTAATTGATTTGGGTATATTGAACCAGCTTTGCATCCCTGAAATGAATCCTGTTTGATCGCGGTGTATGATTTTTGGATGAATTGTTGAGGTCGATTGTCCAAAATTTTGTTGAAAAATTTTGCATCAATGTTCATCAAAGTAATGGGTCTATAGTTCTCTTTCTTTGATGAGTCCCTGCCTGGTTTTGAGATGAGGGTTATGATGGCTTCATAGAATGTGTTCGGTAGTGAACTTTCCTATTTCAATTTCATTGAAGAGTTGGAAGAGTATTGGTGTGAGGTGTGTTTTGAAGGCCTTGTAAATTCCACTGTAAAACCATCTGGTCCTGGACTTTTCTTAGAAGGAAGTCTCTTATTGCTGTTTCTATTTCCATGCTTGATATGGACCTGTTAAGATGGTTTAACTCATCTTGGTTTAGTTTTGGCATGTGAGTATTTGCTAGGAAAAGGTCCATTTCCGTTATTCTCAAACTTATTAGCATAAAGTTTTGAGAAGTTTTGTCTTATAATGTTC
Source organism: Dipodomys merriami (assembly GCF_024711535.1). Classification (NCBI taxonomy): domain Eukaryota; kingdom Metazoa; phylum Chordata; class Mammalia; order Rodentia; family Heteromyidae; genus Dipodomys; species Dipodomys merriami. The sequence continues at coordinate 333,163 of NW_027206496.1, read as the reverse complement.
TGAATCTTGGTTGTTTCTGTGGTGATGTTTCCATTCTCATCTCTGAGTTTATTTATTTGGGTGTGTTCTCTTCTTTTTATGATAAGATTTGCTAAGGGTCTGTCAATTTTGCTAATTGTTTCGAAGAACCAACTCTTTGTTTTGTTGATTCTTTCTATACTTTTTGGCTTCTAATTAATTTAATTCTGATATAATTTTAATTATTTCTTTCCCTCTACTGCATTGGTGTTTATCTTGCTGCTCTTTTTCAAGAAGGTTTAGATGTGTCATTAAATTATTGGTTTCAGATCTCTCAAATTTGTTTATGTAGGGGGTCAGAGCTATACTCTTGCCTCTGAGTACTGCCTTTGGTGTATCCCAGAGGAGCTGTTAATTTGTGTGTTCATTTTTGTTGTATAGCATAAACATTTGAATTTCCTTTCTAATGTTTTCCATGTTCCACTCGTGATTCAGCAGTGTGTTGTTCAGCCTCATGTGTTACCAGAATTTCTTTGGTGGCTTTTGGTGTTGAGTTCTAATTTTATTCCCTTGTGGTCAGAGAGAATGCATGGTATAACTTCAATGTTTCTGAGTTTGCTTTGTGGCCTAAAATGTGGTCTATTTTAGAAAATGTTCCATGGGCTGCTGAGAAAAACGTGTATTTTGATGGTGCTGGGTGAAATGTGCGGTAGATGTCTATTAAATCTAATTGACCTATGCAACTGTTTAGATCTGCGGTTTCTCTGTTGAGTGTTTGCTGAGTTGATCTAACTAGTGGGGAGAGTGGTGTGTTAAAATCCCCAACCATTAATGTCTTTTGATCGATGTGGGTTTTGTGGGAGAATAGTGTCTCTTTGATACATTTGGGTGCTCCATTGTTTGGTAAATAGATATTTAGAATTGTAATATCATCCTGAAGCAGGGATCCCTTAATTAGTATGTAGCGACCTTCTTTATCTTTTCTCATGAATTTTAATTTGAAGTCTATTTTATCTGATATTAGGATTGCAACTCCCGCCTATTTATGGGGTCTGTTTTCATGGTAGATTTTGTTCCAGTCTTTAACATTGAAAATGTGTTCGTTTTTACGGGCAAGATGTGACTCATGAAGGCAGCAGATAGAAGGATCTTGTTTTTTAATCCAACTAGACAGTCTATGTCGCTTACTTGGAGAGTTAAGTCCGGTAACATTAGTAGATAGAACTGAGGGGTATTTGGTATTTCCTGCCATGTTATCCACCTTCTTGGGGGCTGCGAAAACTAGGTTCTTCCTAAGGTTCTTGGATTCTCAGTTTGGGTGCAGTTTCTTGGCCTTTATTGTGGTCTTGTTGGTTTTCTATGTGTAGGACCTCTTTAAGAATCTTTTGTAGGGCTGGTTTGGTGGAGATGTATTGTTTCAATTTTTCTTTGTTATGGAAGGTTTTTATTTGGCCTTCAGTTATGAAGGAGAGTTAAGCTGGGTACAGTATTCTTGGTTGATAGTTTTTTGTTTTTAAGGCATGGCATACATCATTCCAGGCTCTTCTTGCTGTGATTGTCTCTGCTGAGAAATCTGAGGTGATTCTAATTGGTTGCCCTTTATAGGTGATTATTCTTTTCTCCTTGACAGCTTTAAGGACCTTTTCCCTGGTCTGAGTTGATCCTGTTTGGATTATAATGTGATAGTGGGATGTTCTATATTCTTCTTGTCTATTTGGGGTTCTAAAAGTTTCTTGTATCTGAATAGGCCTATCTTTTTGCATGTTTGGGAAGTTCTCTGCTAGCATCCTGTTAAACAAATTTCCTAGAACATTAACTTCTTTTTCTTGGTGCTCCTCTATGCCCATTATCCTTAGATTAGGCCTTCTGATGGTGTCTTCCAAGTGTTGGACAGATCTATCATATTTCTTGGACTTCTCTTGGATGGTAGTATGTTCTTTCTCTATAATATCTAGGCTGTCTTCCAACCCTGAGATTCGATCTTCTTCATGGTCTAACCTGCTGTCCAGACTTTCTACTTTGTTTTTTATCTCTTTTCCTTCTAATTGGTCGCTTTGATGGCTTCAAATTCTTTGTTGAAGCTTTGTTTTAGATCTTGTATGAACTTCTTTACTTCCTTAATTTGATGTTCAGTGTTTATTCTCAAATCACTTAGTTGATAAGTTATGGTTTCCTTAGACTCCCATTCCTTCTGTTTGGTTCCATTTAGCATTGCCTTTTTGGTCTTCCTGACTTCCTTCAGCTCTTTGTTAATGTATTCCATGAATTCCTTTAGTGATCTTTGTGTATTCTCATCCTGCTCTCTCAATTCCTGTATTACTCTTTGCTAGCTTCCTCCCTTTCGTGGGATTCCTGTAGTTCTCTTTGAGTATTCTCAGCCTGCTCATGCCATTCCTGCCTTTCTCTTTGTGTATTCTCATGCTGCTCACGCAAATCCTGTATCAATTTTTGAGTAGCTTCCTCACGCTTATGATATTCCTGTATAAACTTTTGGATTGCCTCCTCTCTCTCCCTATCATGCTCATACAGTCCTTTTTATGTTTTCAATCTTTTCATTTATCATTTTTGCCAGCAGTGTTTGTAGAGCTATTTGGGAACTCTCCTCTGGATTATTCATTATTTGTTCCTTCCCCTGGTTATCAAGAGTGGGAATTGAGATACCCGGATTTGCCATTTTTCTTGTGTTTTTCCGGCTTACTCTGCCCTTTTGAGATGAAAAGAGCTCCAGTGTTGTGCTAGTACACTATCTTAAGGCAAGCATCAACCAAAGTCTGAATTTGCACACACAATAGTCTACAGATACAATCTAGTTCAACAGATACATCTATCCCACATCAAACAACTATATGTTAATGGGCTACGAACTGCAAAGAAGAATTTTCACAACCAGAAATTATTAGGTTTAGGGAGAGATGTGGTTTAAAAAAGTAATAGATTGATGTGGGAAGGCACAGGGAGAGTTAACTAAGTCCTAATCTCAAAGCAGGAAATAGGTTGTGTAGGATGAAAGTAGAGAGAGAGATAAAAAAGAAGAAATGGAAAGGGAAAAGAAAGAGAATAGAAAAAATATAAAAGTAAAAATTAATAATATTATGCAGTACAGAAACAATCTATTTAGAGAAGAACGTGAATATATTGAGAGAAGGGGAGGGATATAAAGGAGATGTGAAAAACTTAAAAATAAAAATGCTTAAGGGGCTGGGATGGTGGCTCAGTGGTAGAGTGCTTTCCTTGCATGCATGAGGCTCTGGGTTCGATTCCTCAGCACCACATATACAAAAAAAGCCGGAAATGGTGCTGTGACTCAAGTGGTAGAGCACTTGCTTTGAGCTGAAGAGTTAAGGGACAGCACCCAAGCCCAGAGTTCAGGCCCACAACCGACCAAAAAAATAAAAATAAAAATAAAAATGCTTAAAATATTATATAGGTATAAAGAGGTAGTACTGCTATTAAGGAATTTAAGCCTCAGAGGTTTTGAATTGAGTAATAAATTTGTGGATTAAGTGTGTACACAATGGGGGATATTGTCTAATAGTCAACTAAGAGTTTATCTGAGGATGTGCAGGACAACAATTAAGTCACATAAAGAAGAACAAAAGAGAGGAAATGGTGAAAAGGACAAGAAAGGAAGAAAAAAAGATCAGAAGTCCAGTAGAGCTAAACAAAAAACAAAAAAGATAATTATAAAAGAAAAAAAGAGAAAGAAAACAAAAAAAGAAAGAAAAACGCACACTCAGGTATCCCTAAAATAAAAATTATAAGAGGAATAAAAAGTTACTGGAAAACAATTTTTTTAAAAAACGCAAAAATTAAAGATTAAAAAAAGTTTTAGAAAAGAAAAAAAAAATTATATAAGGTACCAAAAAAAGAAGAAGAAGTAGAAGAAGAAGAAGGAGAAGAAGAAGGAGAAGAAGGAGAAGAAGAAGAAGAAGAAGAAGAAGAAGAAGAAGAAGAAGAAGAAGAAGAAGAAGAAGAAGAAGAAGAAGAAGAAGAAGAAGAAGAAGAAGAAGAGGAGGAGGAGGAGGAGGAAGAAAGTTCTTTGATTTTTTTGGGGAGGGGTGGGAAAAATCCAGTATCTCCCTTGTGTATGTAACCAGCCTCTTGTTGGAGTCTCTGGTCTGCTTGTGGTCCTGTGTCTTGGTTGGTTTCTTAAGTCAGTTTTTTCTAACAGGCAGAAACATGCTCTGCTTTACCCAGGATTTTGCGATCCTCCTCCAAGGCTAGTTCAATGGGAGGCAGATCTACTTTGAGAATCACAAAAGAGGGAGTTGCAGTGATGAAGCTAGGTTCTGGGTAGAGTTGAGGCCTTTCAACAAACAGTAGCTTTTCCCGCTGGCTAGTTTGTGAGAAATTCACAGCACCCACTCTGGAGCCATTCTCAGGGTTTCTGTTTACTGAATTTCAATTGATTGTCGAGGCTGCTGAAGGGAGGGGCAGCTTCTGGCTCTGATTACCCAGTTTGAAAGCCACTGCTAGGGCTGGCGCCTGAGCTGGATGACTTTTCCCTGGGTGGAGCTGAGTCTGGCAGGTCACGCCGCCGTTAAGTTCTTTTGACCTGCTAAATGACTTGTTTTATTCCAAGGCTTGAGTTGGGGCTAGCAGCTCCAACGAGCTTTGTCGGTATCCAAGATGGAGATCTCCGGTACTGGGGGGGGTGGGTGGGGTGGCCTTCCTTCCTCTGCTCCCTGGGAAGGAGTGAGGATGTCAGGCTTCTACTCCCGCCGAGTCTTGGTTCCTGGGTCATCTCTGGTTCTCTGAACTGCAGGATGAAGATGTCCGCTCCTTGTTGGTTCTTGCTGGTGTTGAGTAGAATCCACTTGCCCGCTGCATCTGGCTCCTTCATGCCAGACTCTCTGTGGTTCAGGTATGGCCCCTGCAGTCGCCGCCACCACCGCTGCCACCACCGCCGCCGCTGCCGCAGCTGCTAGCAAGAGCTCAGATCTGTCTCCTAGCCTGGATTTTCTCTCTCTGGCCTGACTCTCTTTTCTGTGATGGCACACTTGGTGTGATTCTCTGGCTTAGGACTGTTCACTGGAACTCTAAAACTGCTTTCTATGGGAGAGCTTGTTTAGACTCCAGCTTCTGCTCCTCCATCTTCCCGGAATTCCATCTCCATGAGACTCTAATCTCCAATAAACCACAAGATAAACCAGAACTGGCACTGTGATTCAAGTACAGTGTTAGCCTTGAGCTGAAGAGCTAACTGACAGCGCCCAGGCCCAGAGTACAAGCCCCATAACCAAAAATGTGCATACTCACACACACACACACACACACACATACGTAGGGATTGTGTTATTCTTTTACCCATTCATCATTGGTGGACCTACAGCTTTCTTAATGATTGCAATAAATATGGACAAGATCACATAGTAGATCTACTATTGCCAACTTAGATATTTTAAAATGTGCATTTCTATGCAATTTAGTACATTAATGATGTTGTCCAGTGATCTACTTTGAAACTTTTTCCATCTTCTCTAATTGAAACATTGGAGAAATGCACCTTCTACAGATCTGCTTTGCTAATTACATCACCATCAATTATTTAATGCATATGGCATTCCATCAAGGTAACTGTCTTTTGAACTAGTGCAGCTGCAAGCACTTAATCATTCATATGTTTACTCATATTTTTTTTTATTTTCAAGATGATGTACAGAGGGGTTACATTGACCTAAGTAAAGTAGAATGTGCATTTCTTCTCAAACATGTTACCACTTACCTCATTTTTCTCATAATTTCCCTCCCCTCTTACACCGTCCCCCCAAGTTGTACAATCATTTCCGACATATTATTCTGTGTATATTGCTGCTCTGTCATCTTTTCTCACCTTTCTGTTGTTCCCCTTCCTTTTCCTTATTCAGATAAACGTATATAAAATACCAGAGTACCAAAATCAAATACAGTGACAACAGGGGATATATCATAGTGGGAAGAAAATACAAAAAATTTACTTGTTTTTATTTTTTATTTTTGGCAGGGGGCGGGTGGTCATGAGGCCTGAACTCTGGGCTGGGGCCTGTCCCTCAGCTCTTCAGCTCAAGGCTAATGTTCTACTACTTGAATCATAGCATCACATCTGGCTTTTTCTGTTTAGATGTTGCTGAAGAATTGAACCCAGGGCCACATGATTGCAATAAATAGAGGCAAGTACTCTACTACTGAGCCACCTTCCCATCCTGTTGTTGCACTTTTAATGTACTATGTGATTTTTTCGTTTTTTTGGTACATTCTCTTTTTTTAAATGAGTTTCAAATAATTGTGGAAAATTCTTTCATATACAAATAGATCCTGTGGAGATTTTAGCTAGAAAAATTTTCTATGTGTTTCATTATTTTTTATTTTTGTCGGTCATGGGGCAAAAAAAAGAAACTTTGCCACTTTAGCGGGGAGGGGGGGAGGGAGGAGGAAATGGGAAGGTATGGGAAGGGGAAACAAAGGAGGAGCAACAATGCTTGATAAGAAATGTACTCATTTCCTTGCCCATGTAATTGTAATCCCTCTGTGTGGTATTTTCACAATAAAAAACAATAATAAAAAATTGCTATGTGTTCTGGTATATAGGTATAATACTGTCTTCTTTGGAGGCCAAAGTAGGAAGATTTCTTGTTCAAGTCCAGCCCTAGTAGATTAGCAAAACTATATTAACCCCCAAGTATAAACAAAAGGGGTTGTGGACATAACTCAAATACTATAGCACCTACATAGCATGCACAGGCTTTGGTTCAATCTTCAGGGGAAACAAAAGTGAAAAGGAAGAGAAAAAATCCTGAATTATCAAAGTTGATACTGTGCAGATATTTCTAGATAACCATTTAGCCATCAAATCTATACAGGAATTTTTAGAAAGAGATAAGAATTTGAACAAATTGCAATTGCAGCAAACATGGCTTATTTATCTTATTTATATTATGGTGGGAATAATAGGCAATTAGAATGAATATGAGAGCTTCAGAAGAAATTATCAATTTATCGAGGAAGAATGTCAAGCATTGCTTTGAGACACTAAAAATGGAAGCAGCAGGTCAGATTTCAGACATATTTGCAGCTGAACTGGGATGTAGACCAGCCATGCCCTTACTACAGTCCCCTGAAAAAATGTTTGCCAACCTCTGCTATCCTTCTGGGCTGTAAAGCCATTCTCCTAACCTGTTCAGAGACAGGGGCTTCACCCCAACCAACGTCTTACAAAACAGTTCACCTTTTGCCAGTCCCAATCAAAAGTCCTGACAAATAAGCAATGGAATTCCCATCTCTCCTTCGTGTTTTTGAGCTAAAATTCTGCAGCCATATTTTAAGAATGTATTTTCAAGATTGTTTGAATTCGTGTTTCCTGGATGGGAAACTGGAATAGCCCCAAATGCATCTATTTTTATTTGTTTCCCACTCTGCTGATGTTGTACTCACTTGACACCATGGAAATCATTGTGGGTAACCCTTGAAGTTGAGCTAATTTTTCAAGGCCCCTGGGCAGTGGGATAGATCACCCTCTCAGATTAGCTATTACAACCAGTGATTAAAGTGTAACCTGGTCTTTCAGAAATAACAGAAATTCTGCCACGTTTTTCAGTTCTGTTAAATGTGGTGGACAGAGCTAACCCTGAATGCTGGCTGCATGTTGGGTTGCCATAGAAGCAAGCGGCATCCTTGGCCACTTGTTCCACAGAGAAGCTCCTCCCTGTGCCAGCTTAATAAAGCAGAAAGTACCTTTCTTTGTTGCTGGCATAGCTATCTCTGCCCTCCCCAAGATAGCTGAACAATAGAAGGGATATCTCACTAATATGTGGCATGGAAAATACAGGCAACAAAGTGATGGACTTAGCTGTGTCCATCGCTGGCCTTAATGACCATAGGGGATAGGTGAGATTTTACATTAGACAAGATCATCAGTAATGCCAGTGGGAGATTCTTGTCTAAGCATTGGGAATAGCTCTCAGTGTTTCTTTTGCCTACATTAAAGGCTGCTTAATGCACTAGAGCTTGTCTTGGAAAAGACACTGAAAGGAAAAAACAGAGGGGATCGAAAGGGCCACAGAGACACAGAGTTGTCCTAGCCCCTTGTTAGGGATCTTAGAAGAGGAGGTGCACACATGTGGAAGCCCTCAATTTAAGCCTCACTTGATTTGTGAAATAAAATCATTCACTGAGTTGATGTGCCTCCTGGATTCTGCCTACCTGCATGTTTCCCTTTACAATTCACCCAAATGCCAAGGATGATACAGTACACTGTACTCAACACTCTTTAAATAAACTGAGGCTCAGGGATATGAGCCTGAGTTCCTTGGTAAGCAGCAATGCTTGCACTTGGATCTATGACTCCAGCTGTGAACCTACACTTCATTTGTCTTTTCTGACCTTGAAATAAGAAAATTCTCTTTTCCTGCCTGCCAGCTAACTAGCTCCATGCTCAGTGCCCACTTCCCTATACTCCAGTTCTATCTAGAGAATAAAATACTTGAAGTCATCTATTTTCCATACTGATGTGTCTCTGCTTACCAGGAATCAATTCCTGGGGTGCTGGTAGGGCAGCAGAGGACAGCCTCCTTCTGCCTTCCTTATTTCATGCAAGTTTCTTTGTATATACTATCTCTCTTGTAACGCAAGGCTCTGGTGGAGCAGTGTTGCTAATGGGGCAAGATAGAAATCCTTGGAGGTGGAGTTCTCTTTTAATTTTAAATTCCTTAATTCTCAGTTGTCTCACTTTCTGAGGTATAACATATAAGCAAGGGGACAAAGAAATATGCTTTTAGCAAATATCAGAAGAGTTCTCTGTGTCTATTAGAATTGTTGTTTTTGTTGATCATAGAGTTTGAACTTAGGGTCCCGGCACTGTCCCTGGGCATTTTTGCTCAAGACTAGAGCCCTACCACATTGAGCCAAATTTCCACTTCCAGTTTTCTGGTGGTTAATTGGAGATAAGAGTCTCACAGACTTTCCTGCCTGGGCTGGATTTGAACCACAATTCTCAGATTTCAGCCTCCTGAGTAACAAGTATTACAGTCGTGGGCCACCAGCACCTGGCAGAAATTTTTCTTTTTTCTTTTTTTAAATACTGTGAGATTTGCAGAGAAAGCAAGAAATTAGAATCTATTGTTGGGAGAGCAAATTAATTAAATGTTTTGTGGACAGCTTGACAAAGTACATTAAGTAATGAAATATGCCTCATCTTTGACCCAGCTAAATACATCTGAATATTCCTCAAAATAAGTCACAGAGAGAGGAAGATATTCTGGGCAAGCATGCCTCAGCACCATATGTCCGTCCTAGGCAAGGTCTGGAAAAATAACCTAGGTGATAAAATTATTACCGCATGTATTCAACTAACTGGAAAGCAATTCTTAAAATACTACATGCCTATTGAAAGGAAAAGGTATTCTTGACACAGGAAGCAAAACAAAAACAAAGTGTTAAAAATAATAGAGTTATCTTGGGGTTCATTTCGCCTAGCATCATCTTTTCTGACCATCTCTGCTTGTCTCATATGTCTATAGTTCTAGCTATTCTGGAACCTAAAGCCAGAAGCTCACTTGAACTCTAGTTCAGGGCTCACCTAAGCAACATATTGAGATACTGTCTAAACACAAATAGCTGTCTTCATCCAACCAGACCATGCTCAAGAAATTATGTAGTCCCAAATGTTTGTATAAAGTACACTTAGGAAGAAGAGGTTCAGGTGTACCTTCACATACAAGGGTGACAGATAGGTAATGACAAATATTTAAGGCTTGAAGACAGAATTTTTATTGTGTTCACTATAAATGCTGTATTTGAACAGATCAGACAGACAGATAGAATTGTGTCCATTCATTGAGCCTAAATCAGAATAAAACATACTTAATTGAATCCATTACATGTTACCACAAATTATAAGGCAGCTATCCAACCTGGGTCCTTGCATCCAGCATAAGGAGAATTCAGGTAAGAAGAAAACATATGTAAAGATGATCGAAGGGTTTAGTAGAAGAGAAAAATAACAAAGAGCACATATTATAGACACACCACAGAGAAAAGGGCAATTCGGCCCAGGTCAGCCATCTTGGCCATCTTCCTCATTACAGAGATTGGTCTTGGGTTAAATAGGGAGAATTGTAGACCTTGAAGATGGCTTTCCGATTGGTGGCTATCCTTTCTGTTTCTTGTAATGTTATGACTTCAAAGATTTATTGCCCCATCCTTATGTACTCAACATTTTGAGCATACTCTTTATTCTTCTGTAGCCCTCTTCGCCCATATCCATGTCAGCTAGCTTTGGTTTAGCAGCTGATCATGCCATCTGCCAGTTCTATAGACCACATGTTCTGATTGACTACTTTGCACTAACTCACACTAGAATTACTCTGCTTTAAAAAATATGCCATGTTATACATGCATCTGAACAACATGTGGTAGCACATAGTACATTATGTATCAGGTAAAAATAGGGAATAAACATTTTCAGAACAAATACTGTAGTATATTCCCTAAAGTATTAAGTACTACAATTGTTTTATTGAAATGTATAATCATACGTAACTGGTATTTTTGTCAATAAACCTGCTTTTATTTAGGAGGTAGTATGTACAGAAATAGCTCTTAGACAGAATATTAAGTTATCGTAAAAACAACTCCACTTCCATTTCTATTCAAGATGGGTAATTTAGGTATCAATTCCCTCACTTTCTAGAGCAATGAGTTCTCTTCTTCATAGGCAGAACACAGATTCTGATAGCCTTCTTGCTTTAGAGCTGACCCTGACATCACCCTGACACACTGGCATGGCTTTTTCTTCCCACCAGGTTTCTATCAGTTAGGGAAGCTTTATGGTTGCACACTGAAGACTGACCACCCCAATCTCCAGTCCATGTCTCCCAACTTGAGATAGGATATTCCTTACAGTACCTGAAGTCCATTAGTCCATTAGTCCATTATCTATCTATCTATCTATCTATCTATCTATCTATCTATCTATCTATCTATCTATCTATCTATCTATCTATCTATCTATCTATCTATCTATCTATCTATCTATCTATCTATCTATCTATCTATCTATCTATCTATCTATCTATCTATCTATCTACCTACCTACCTACCTACCTACCTATCTACCTATCTATCTATCTATCTATCTATCTATCTATCTATCTATCTATCTATCTATCTATCTATCTATCTATCTATCTATCTATCTATCTATCTATCTATCTATCTATCTGTCTGTCTGTCTGTCTGTCTGTCTGTCTATCTATGCTCTATTTTGTGTGCCAGTACTGGAGTTTGAACAGAAAGCCTCATGCTCTTCCTTAGCTGTTTTTGTTCAAGGTTGTCAGCCTCCCATTTTAGCCACACTTCTGCTTCCAATTTTTTGCGGGTTAATTAAATATAAGAGGCTATGGACTTTCCTACCCAGGGTGGCTTTGAAACACAATCCTCAGATCTCATCCTTCCAAGTAGCTAGGATTACAAATGTGAGACACCCCTGGGTGACTTCTTATCTTCATACACCTCCTATGGTTTGTGTCATCACCCAAAGGGCTTCTAGCCATAGAAAGCTTACCCATTCTGTCCATGGTTTCAAGATGGAGGCAGCCAAAACTGACAGTCTCAAAGCCTGTGATTTCATCCCACTAGACCCTACCGAAGCCTTCACCACATGAGGCATCTCCCTGCCATGTTCTAGCTCCAATCTTTTTATATCCTTTCTCCCTTTTCTCACCTTCTACCCAGACATGCATAATCTCATCATTACCTTGGAACTAGTCATCTATCCATCCCATTCCTGGCATTTAAAGAACCCCTGGATTCCAATAGCTCAAGCCTGTATTCCTAGCAACTCAGGAGTCTGAGATCTGAGGATTGTGGGTCAAAGTCAGCTTAGTAAGAGTGAAGCCCACGAGAACCTTACCTTCACTTAACTACTAGAAGTTGAGCTGTGGTTCAAGTGACAGAACACGCTAGCATTAAGTAATAAAGTTCAGGGACCATGTACAGGCCCAGGTCTGTTGTGCATGTACACAAATACGCATTAAAACACATAATGTAATCTGGTTTTATTGTTTGGTGTTTGAATAAGGCTACTTGTTTACAACCTTAGGAAAGAGCACATTTCAGTTGCTTTTTCTACAGTGAACTTGGATGTAAGTCCTGTGTTGTCCTCAAAACCCTGAGTTTCAACAACTGAATATTACAAGTACTGGGATGTTATGCCTGAATGAAATCAACTGATGGTTGAGTCTGCCTTTGCCAGCTGACACTGTCCACAGGGTACTTCTAGTCTTTAGACACTTCCTATGGAAGTGACTGTCCCTTGTAATGTAAAGACTTTTCAGCGGGGGGGGGGGGGAGGGTGTTGGGCTGGTAGGGATGGTAAGGGGAAAAAAAGGAGGCAACAATGCTTAATAAGAAATGTACTCATTACCTTGTTCATGTAATTGTAACCCCTCTGTACAATGTTTTCACAATAAAATTTACTAATAATAAAACAAACAAACAAAAAAGACTTTTCTGCCCCCTGGCTCCTGAAACCTCCTCTGAAGTTTTCTTCCTCCTGTTGTCAGGATTCAGCTCATGTGTGCTCCTCTCCAAAAGGCTGAGCAAGCTTTGTTGGAAGATGCATTCTGTCTCCAGGGAGAATGAGACATAATACCTCTTTGGGCAGTAACTCAGGTTTCTGCCCAATCCCATCTGCCAGGATTTTGACTGGGCACTCAGAGCTGCAGCTAATATGGAATGAATGAAAAAGACAACAGTGAAATAGAAGACCTCCCAAAAGAGCTTTGAGAAAGAGTCATAGATTGGAAATTGCTTGGAATATGGTCTTCCCTCCATGAGGCCTCTCCATTTACTAGCTAGCATTCCTGGGCTGGAGTGCCTCTTTGTGGCTCCACCCTTGGTCATGTAGACAATTCCTATATTGCCAATGTAACATCAAAAGCTGATGTTCCCAGGGACATTGGAGGGGACAAACTACTTAGGCTGTCTAAAGAAATGAAGTCTGGTCATTTGTAGCATTGTGTTGGCAAATTCACCATCTATGGATGGGAGTGCACCTTAATCCTAGTGGAGCTAGAAGAGTCATACAAACGGATTACCCTGAAGCTTTGAGCAGAGCTAGCTGTTGCTGCTGGCTTCTCGACTATTTTGTCTTTGAAGTACCAAGAAAATGATGAAAACATCAGCACATCAAAGCAATTCTCAGTGTTCTTTTGTCACAAGAGTTCCAAAATAAGTTTCCAGCAATAGTTTTGCAAAAGCTTTGGCTGCTCTGTCCCCAGGAGAGACGTCACCTGCCCAAAGTGCCTATTGGACCTGGACATCATCTTAGAAACCAGCTCATCTGGGCTTGTTTGAGGGCTCTCGAGGTAGAGGCGGGGGTGGGAAGTTGATATCCCCAGACCTTATGTCTTTTATTGAGGCATTATCTCTTATTATAATGGTCTCTTTTCTTTTCAGTGAATATCAAGTGTTGTCCTGAATACTGGGTACAAAGCTGTGAACAGAATGAGGTACTTTCATCATGGGGCTTATTTATTGCTGCAAAGCCTAATGCATCATAAATAAGTGGAGATTATGCAGAATATTATGAGAAAAAGGCATGGTAAGGAAAGCCAAACTGTATGATTTCACAATTGAGGGATGTGTAGCTTATACACAAAGCCCAAAAAACAAACAGCTTTAATGTTGTTTCTCTTTTTTTTTTTTGGTGGTAGTAGGGCTTGAACTTTGGGATTGGGCGTTGTCCTTGTGCTCTTCAGCTGAGGTCGAGAACTCTATTTGGTTTTCTGGTGATTATTTGGAGATAAGAATCACAGGGAGGGCTGGGAAGGTGGCTCAGTGGTAGAGAGCTCTCCTTGCATGCTTGAGGCCCTGGGTTCGATTCTTCAGCACCACATAAGCAGAAAAAAAAAAGCCAGAAGTGGCGCTGTGGCTCAAGTGGTAGAGTGCTAGCCTTGAGCTGAAGAGCTGAGGGACAGCACCCAGGCCCAGAGTTCAGGCTCCACCACCCGACCCCCACGCCAAAATAAAAAAGAATTGCAGGGAGTTTCCTGCCCATGTTGGTTTTGAATCGTGATCCTCAGATCAGCCTCCTCAGTAGCTAGGTTTACAGGTGTGAACCACTGGTGCCTGGCTAATGTTGCTTCTTACTTGCTCACCTTTGGTGCCAACGACCTCCATGAGTCAAATCTCGAAGTGTCAAATTGAGAACTATCTTGTACTTTGAGAAGTTATAGGGAAATAAAAAATTCAGAGATATATGCCACAGGTTAGGGAGTCAAAGTTGGATTTGAATGTTTTGTCTCCCTTTGGGTGAATGCTTCCTCTTCAAAGATTTAACACTTTTCTCAAAAACAAAACCAAAAAATATGGGATGGATATACTTAAGCCATATCTTGTCTTGAAAGCCTTCTTGTTTTGAAATTATTTTAAACTCAAAGAAGAGTTGCAAAGAGTAGTGAGAGTTCCCACATACTTCTTCACTGCTTTTTTACTATGAACATACTATTAACATCTTATATAACCACTCTCATTTACTGATTCTAAGACATTCACATTTGCACAATATTTTCAAGCTCCAGATGTTATTTGAATTGTATCATATCCCTCTCTAATGTCTTTGTGTATGTGTTCTTGTATTAAAGTACTGATGGCCACAAAAAGGGGTCAGAAATAATTTTTTCCTTACCTGAAAAGGAAGAGGCATGGGACATAGTGCTAACAGTGTGTAAGTGTGGAGACTGCACATTTTGGAAATGGTTACAAGCCTTATTAAAAGAACTATCTAGTTAATAAAAGTTGTCACCCTGGTCAATTGTCCTGGGCCACTGCCTCAAATGTTGCCTTAAAAACCAGCTGGACACCCGCCTATCAAGCCTATGCCACATATCGTTAACCAGTCTTAGTAGAAATTTGCAGCCCAGAAAAATGTGTGATAACCCTTTTGAGTCAGTGTGGGACCCTGCTGCTGCTTCTACCCACCCTTCTGGATAAAGTTCAAGGACGGCCTTATAGTCATCTGGAAGGAAATCTATGTTGTCATCCTGACCATGTTGACCATAGTGACAGTGGACTGGACTCCTGCCTGACTCCATCACCTCTGACTGCTTCCCAGTGGAAAGCTGCTTTGGATCTGCTGAAACTGAGTCTGTGGTATATTATTTTAGTGATATCCAGTAACTCTCTCTATTCCCACAGTAGATATTGAGGGCAAGGATGATATCACTGGCATGCCTCAGGCACTTCAAGGATTAGGAAACTAGAAATCCACTCTACAATCAAAGCCTTGCTTGGTTTGGGTGTGGTAAAAGGCCGCTTCCAACAATAGCTATAAAGGAGAGATCTTTATCAATGGAGGTAGTAAGAGGAATGAAACTCACCCCTGCTATTAGAATTAAAAATTTAACAAAATTCTCCACCCAAGGGATGCCTTGAGGCAGTTCTGATAACCTGGTTCCTCAAGCCAAAGAAGCAAAATGGGCCCAAAAGCCACAAAGAAACTCAGGGAAAGAAAGAGTGTAGTAAAGAAAGCCTTAGAAAGGAATTGAAAAAAAATCTCATCTGGATTAAAAAAAAAAGATATAAAAATAAGGATTGTCTTAAAATGTTTGTCACAGTGAAAAGGGGAAGAAGACAAACCCCAGAAATTTTAAGTATGTAACAAATGGTAGGAGTATGTCTTAAAAATGAAGCTTATGAGTAAGTTGGTATGAAATTAAACTAGCTTTCATATACATAGAGTCAGGATGGGTGAATTGATGTGGAACTATTCTTTATGTTTATCTGTATGGTAGGGAGGAAGGATATGCCCACTTCAATCTAGATGCTGGTTTAGCTAATTAGAGCAGCCAGGTAGACTCGTTGTGAGAGGGGTTTCTCTTAAATTTACCATGACTGAATGACTCCTTCCCTTTGCCCTTTTGCGCTCCCATTGCATTGTCTATTCCAAAGGGTTTATGCCCTGTGAAATTATGTTTGGCAGACCATCCTTCTTGTGTCCTCGCTTAAAAACTGCAATGTTGACATAGATGACTGCTCCAGTCTTTACAGGCACTGCAGACTGTTCAACAGGAACTCCATTCCCAATTTCAGGCACTCCTGCAGGCAGCCCCTGTAGTTGGCCCTAATTACTGATCATGAGACACTGTGTGGGTCATATGACATAAAAAAAAACTAACTATCCTCAATGGAAAGGACCTTATACTGCTATCCTAACAGCTCCAACCACTGTCAAGGTGAATGGGATCTGGTCCTGGATCCACGCTTCACCACTTAAGGTGGCCCTGCTACCAGAAGAGACAAATGGATGGTGTATAAGGACCCTGAAAAGCCTCTCAAGCTAAGACTTATCTCATCATAATTTTTCATTTATGCTTCTGTGCTCTAAATGATGTTAACTACCACTGGCAGTTTAAAATCAGAGACAAGGGGACAGTTTTCTTACTTCTGCTATTGTAATGTCCCTGATTGTAGCAATTTAATTTTACCAACCAACTCAACTTGTGGAATATGACAAACTGCTTCAGGTATCTTGATGTCACACCCCTTCTCCTACTATGTTCTGGTGCAATGGAAGCCTATGTTCATACATTAATCCAACCTTGGTCTCTTGGATTTTGATAACAGCAGTTCCCCAATTAAATCTTTATACCAAAAGTGAAAATTTTCAGAGATTGTTATCCCACCTCTTAACCAAGAGGACAGATTTTATTCCTATAATGTTAGGGGTGAGTATGGTTACCTCTGTTGGAGGAGTAGCTTTTGCTGGAGGTGCTGTAAGACATAGTTTAAAACTTGCTCAAGAATTTGAGGAGAGGGTAGATGAGGATACTCATGCCTCTTCAGTGTCTCTGGCATGCATACAAAGACAACTGAACTCTCTAGCGGGGGTGGCCTTGCAGAATCATAGGGCACTAGACCTTCTCACAGCTTCCAAAGAGGGAACCTATGTTTTTCTAAGGGAAGAGTGCTGATACTGTGTAAATGAATCACGGCTGGAGAAGAAAACATAAAGGTTGTAGGTAAACTGTGTGAAGGACTCCAACAGCATCCATCTGCTAAACTAGATCTAGTATGGGTTCAAAGCCTTTTGGCCTGGTGGCTAGTATCCCTAGCCACCAGCAATTATACTATTTCTTCTACTTGTTATTACTGGTTCCTGTGTGGTTAAGTCTTTGATATCACTTATAGAAAAAATAATTGGGACTGTCAAGCTGATGGCCCTTCAGGCCCAGTACAGCCTCCTGAGTCAGGAAAAAGAGTCAAGAATTTGACTCAGTTACAAAAAGAAAGGGGAATGTAAGGATCTCTTAGGATTAAAGACCCCAAGACCAAGCAAGGACACTGAGTCAGAATATTAACCTCTTATGGGGAACTGAGGAATGCAATAATCTCTTGCTTGAAACTGAGGAATGAAATAACAGGAAATTGCCATTGTAAAAGTCCCTTGTTTGAAAAAAAAAGTTGATGTTATCATATTAATAGAACTTTGCAGCTTGTACCTGCTTGTGTTTTTTGCCTTCATTAGCCTAGGCTGTGTTCATGTTTAGGGTCATAGTGTTAGCTCCCAAGTCTACACTGTGTCCCTGGCAGGACAACTTCTGTAACACCTAAAAAACTTCTTTAATCTCTAAGCCCGCTTTGATGGACTCATTCTCAGACCCTGTAAGAATTGAAATAACAGTGATTAAGTTGTCTTAGACACTAATGAGGGGAATTTGTTTTAAGGATATCTCAGGTAACCTCAAAGTAAAAATAGAGTAGGATCAGATCTAAAATCTAGAAGTAGCCATGAACATCCATTGGCAACCTGGGAATGATTGTCTCCTGAACCCACATACCTGTTTCAGCATTCTCACTGTTAAGAAAATGGAGGAAAACAGAAAAGGAATAGGCCAGACTCAATGATCAACAGGTGGGGACTGTTTATTGCCAGCAAGGTGCATAGACCTTTCAGGTTTGGAGGTTGTTTGAGGGACTATATTTTGGATGGACTTATATAGGGCTTGTTTTCACAAAGAAGCAGAAAATAAAAAGTGGCTTATGCTCTCTTAGGCCACAAGGAGACTTCCTTGACCAGGCCCACAAGTTGAATGTTCTACACTGGATGAAGGGCTATTGTCCCCTGGGGACCAAGTGTTATATCCTTGGCCAGGCACTGATTGGAACCTGCCTGCTGACAGGCATGTGGCCACCCTTGTTTTCTTGTACCTGGTGTCTTGCTTGAGCTGGAGGAATTAGGCAGGAATCAATCTTTCACTCACTGTAACAAATTTTTCAAGCCAAATTGCACAGATTCCAGCCTGTTACCTTTCCTGCAGCAGAATGTGGGGACATCAGGTTATACAGTGCTGTGGCGTTTTAGTGAGAGCAATGAAAAGAGTCCCCAGTATGTGACTTCTGTTGGAGTCATAGGAACTCTTGAACAGAAAAGTGTTGGTAGCTAGTTGTGATTCAGCTAGCTGCAGAACGTCTCTGGCATCTCTAAAGGAGAACTGGGTCTCTCTGTTGACTGCCACTGGCAGGTAAGAATGTTACTGTAACAGAATAGAGTTCTAATGCCTGTTCCCAGAGCTAGGGCTGGCTCTGATTAGTAGAACCAAAGGACGAGGCTTGGGAGTGGTAGAGGCTGGTGGTCAAATGGATCTAGCTGCTCAGCAGAAAATGGAATATGAATTTTACTAAGAAATACTGGAGCATCTCTTAGTCATGAGATACCCTCAAATCAGGCTTTCACTGAGCTGGATGCAGAGCAAAACAAGCACAAAGCCACTGGTAACAACCAAAAACCAGCCCTGCTTCTATTCCCTGCAAACATTCTCCAGGAAATATTGCCACACCATGCAGAACAATTCCTACCAGATCTGCTGAGTTTCTGCTAGGCCCAAAAGTCGGGTTCCCTTTCCATTTTACTTTTCATTTTCAGTCTTTTTCTCTTGTTTGTTTTTCTATGAGATCTTCTTTTATTTGTATTTACACACACACACACACACACACACACACACACACATTTGTGAAAATACCTTACAGAGAAGTTACAATTACATGAGTACATGAGCAAGGTAATGAGTACATTTCTTATTAGGGATGGTAAGAGGAAACAAAGTGGGAGGCAACAATGCTTGATAAGAAATGTACCCATTACCTTTTATTTGTATTCTGTGACAAGTGATCTGATTTTTCCCTGTTACTGCTTCCAGCACATGCTGCCCTAGGTCCAATTGAACACTCTACCACAATGCCTGGACCTCTGCTGTAACAGCTTCACCTAGTCCTATAATTGAATCCCAGGAGGCTGGGAATATGGCTCAGTGATAGAATGCTTCCCTAGCATGCATGAATTCATGGGTTCGATTCCTCAGCAACACATAAGCAGAAAACACCAGAAGTGGTGCTTTGGCTCAAGTGGTACAGTGCTAGCCTTGAGTAAAAGAAGTTCAGGGGCAGTGCAAAGGCCCTGAGTTCAAGCCCCAGGACTGGCACAAAAAAGGAAAAAGAATTGAACCCCAGGGCTTCCGATGTCACATTTAGAAGGCATGTTTTCTTCCTACATTGTCTGTCATGTGTATCTACAGCTTTCTCTAACAAAGGTTTTTCATTGAAACTACATTTGCTTTCATCTTAGCCTTAGGATCTGATATAGGGATTGATCTCTGGGCAACAGGGCTGGTTGAAATGCAAGACATTTCCTTAGCACAATTCAAGGGCCTACTCTACTTGTTTTAATGTTCTGGGAAAGTTTTCTTTTTTTTTTTTTTTTGGGTCCAGTCGTGGGGCCTGAACTCTGGGCCTGGGCACTGTCCCTCAGCTCTTCAGCTCAAGGCTAGCAATCTACCACTTAAGCCACAGCGCCCCTTCCAGGGTTTTCTTTTTGCTTATGTGGTGCTGAGGAATCAAACCCAGGCCCTCGAGCATGCAAGGCAAGCGGTCTACCACTGAGCCACCTTCCCAGCCCCTGGGAAA
This sequence comes from Dipodomys merriami, assembly GCF_024711535.1. NCBI lineage: Eukaryota > Metazoa > Chordata > Mammalia > Rodentia > Heteromyidae > Dipodomys > Dipodomys merriami. Next base: position 313,267 of record NW_027206496.1, on the reverse strand, counting down.
GTTTTCTAAAGCAGTTTTGAAAGTTTGAAACAAGAAAGCACCAAGCTCATGGCTGGTCTCATTAACTATTGGGTGAAAACTCCAGAAAAGTGGTGGGAGGTGGGGATGTCTTCCTGCTTGGCCCATAGTAGCATGGCATGCAGCTCTTCTGCAATCAAGCATATTTCTACTGATCATATGTGGACATGGCCAGCTCATACTAGTACTCTCCAGGTAGTATTTCTTAGGCACCAGGAACTCCATGTAATGAAGTTCAGGGAGTTTACACAGTGCAGAGAAGAGGCGCTTGAGGGTGCAGGCTGACAGCAGGTTAGCAAGGAACTTGAGCTCCTAGAGATAGAGGCAGGAACACAGGCCCAGGATCATCATGACCACATAGCTATGGGTAATAGCACACTCCACTGGGGTCCACACCCGCACTATCTGGGCAACCTGTTGCCGGAGCTTGAGGAAAGTAGAAGGATATAAATGAAGCAGATTGTGTCTACTGAGGTGCAACACATCCAGCTGGGCAGCATGGATACAGTCTGCCAAGAAGTTCATGTCCACATGGTTCAGAGCACAATTGGCCAGGTCCAGCATTCTCAATCATGTCCTGAACGGGCTGTAGAACATGGAATAATCAGCACTAATCAGAGGAGTTCCATGTGAGCAACAATGGATGTGAGCAATCCATCTGCTTGTCTGTCACAGAGAACAAAGACTACACCTTGCAGGGCAAGTCTTGTTCTTACCTGACTGCATGCAGTTTATGAAAATAGTTTGTGACACATGATGCTACATGAAATGCAAATGTCTGTGTCCATAAATATGGTTCACTGGGATGCAGGCTGGCTCCCTTGCTTTCAGACAGTCTACAGCTTCTGGGCTTGCTGTGTGGTTCAGAATTAACCTGAACGAACGAAACCTTTGTCTTCATCTCACCTAAATGGCAGATTTTATCAACAACCATTTTCTTTTTTTTTTTTTAATTGTATTTTATTTTATTTGAGAACATACTGTACAGGGGGGGCTACAATTACATGGGCAGGATAATGCATACATTTCTTACCAAGCATTGCAGCCTCCTCCTTTGTTTACCCTTCACTTCCCTTCCACGCCTCCCCCCTCCCCCCACCCAATTTTACCCCCCTCCCCCCACCCAATTATACCCCCCTCCCCCCCACACACCGACATTGTAAAGCTGGTTTTGACATGACATTTTGTACTTCTCATTGTTGCAACAGGTCCACCTGAATCCTTAAACGACTTGTTTGTCCCCATCACCTCCACATGTTATACTGACATCAAATATAGTGAAAGCGGGGGTTACACTGTGGGGGAGGGACATACAAAGCAACAAAGAAATAATCTTATAAATGCGTTAGAAACACATGCATGAAAGAAACGAAAACATTAAAATACATATTTAAGGGTTCATTTTCCTAACATCACATTATCTGACCTTTTCCGCTTGACTCATACCTATACTAGATATTGCAAATAAGGGAAACCATGGGACCTATGTTTCTTTGGGCCTGGCTTACTTCACTTAATATAATTTTTTCCAAACCTTTCCATTTCCTAACAAATGGGGAAATGTCATTCTTTCTGATGGAGGCATAGAATTCCATTGTGTATATATACCACATTTTCTTGATCCATTCATCTACTGAGGGGCATCTGGGTTGGTTCCATATCTTAGCTATGGTAAATAATGCTGCAATAAACATAGTTGTGCTGGTAGCTTTAGTGTGGTCTTGTTTGTAAACATTTGGGTAAATGCCCAAAAGTGGGATTGCTGGATCATAGGGGAGATCTATGTGAAGTCTTCTGAGGAACCTCCATACTGCTTTCCAAAGTGGTTGAACAAGTTTACATTCCCACCAACAATGAAGTAAGGTTCCTTTCTGTCCACATCCCCTCCAGCATCTGTTGTTGTTAGAGTTCTTGATTTTTGCTGTTCTAACTGGAGTGAGGTGATATCTCAATGTTGTTTTGATTTGCATTTCTTTTATGGCTAGGGATGTTGAACATTTCTTCATGTGTCTATTGGCCATCCTTGTTTCTTCTTCAGAGAAGCTTCTCTTTAAGTCTTTCGCCCACTTATTTATTGGGCAGTTGATTCTTTGAGGATTTGTTGTTGGGTGGTTTAATTTTTTGAGTTCCAAGTATATTTTAGATATGAGACCCTTGTCCGTTGTATGGCTAGTAAAGATCTTCTCCCAATCGGTGGGCTTTCTATTGATCTTGCCAGCTATGTCATTTGCCCTGCAGAAGCTCTGCAACCTTATGCAATCCCATTTGTCCAACCTTTCTTTGATTGGTTGTGCTTCCGGGTCTCTATTCAGAAAATTTCGACTTGAGCCAAGGAGACCTAGGGTTTCTCCTATTCCATCCTGTAATGTTTTCAGAGTGTCTGCTTTGAGTTCAAGGTCTTTGATCCATTTGGAGTTGATTCTGGTACAGGGTGATAAATAAGGATCTAGCTTTAGTTTTCTACATGTAGTTAACCAATTTTGCCAGCACCATTTACTGAAGAGGCTGTCTTTCTTCCATTCTATTGTTTTAGCTTCCTTATCGAAGATTAGATGGCTATAGGTCTGTAGGTTCATTTCTGGGTTTTCAATTCTATTCCATTGGTCCTGAGGTCTGTTCTTATGCCAATACCAAGCTGTTTTGATTACTATGGCTTTATAGTAGAGTTTGAAATTTGGTATTGATATTCCTCCAGCAGTGTTCTTTCCGTTGAGGAGCGTTTTTGCTATTCGGGGTCTTTTATTGTTCCATATGAATTTTTGGATTGCCTCCTCTATTTCCTTGAAGAATGAGGGTGGAATTTTGATAGTTATCGCGTTGAATTTGTAGATAGCCTTGGGAAGTATTGCCATTTTCACGATGTTAATCTTGCCAATCCAGGAGCATGGGAGGTTTTGCCATTTTTTAAGTTCTGTGTTGATTTCCTTTTTCAAGATTTTAAAGTTTTCATCATAGAGGTCCTTCACTTCTTTGGTTAAGTTAATTCCTAGGTATTTTATTTTTTGTGGGGCTATTACAAATGGAGTTGCTTTCCTAATTTCAGCCACACTTTTCTCATTGTTGGCATATAGAAAAGCCATTGATTTTTGGGGGTTAATTTTATAACCTGCTACTTTGCCAAAGTTTTGAATCAGCTTGAGTAATTTGGGAGTGGAGTCTATGGGATTCTTTAAATACAAGATCATGTCATCTGCAAAGAGGGAGAGTTTTATTTCTTCTTTCCCTATTTGGATCCCCTTTATGTCTGCATCTTGTCTTATTGCTGTAGCTAGGCATTCTAATACTAGATTGAAGAGAAGTGGAGAGAGTGGGCATCCTTGTCTAGTTCCTGAGTTAAGAGGAAATGGCTTTAGTTTTTCACCATTGAGTATAATGCTGGCTGTAGGTTTGTCATATACAGCCTTTATTGTATTGAGGAATGTTCCATGGATTCCTAATTTTTCCAGAACCTTCATCATAAAGGGGTGTTGGATCTTGTCAAATCCTTTTTCTGCATCTATTGAGATAACCCTGTGGTTCTTATTCTTGCTCCTGTTGATGTGATGAATAATATTAATTGATTTGCGTATATTGAACCAGCTTTGCATCCCTGAAATGAATCCTGTTTGATCATGGTGTATGATTTTTTGGATGAATTGTTGAAGTCGATTGGCCAAAATTTTGTTGAGAAGTTTTGCATCAATGTTCATCAAAGAAATGGGTCTATAGTTCTCTTTCTTTGATGAGTCCCTGCCTGGTTTTGGGATGAGGGTTATGATGGCTTCATAGAATGTATTCGGTAGTGAGCTTTCTCTTTCAATTTCATTGAAGAGTTGGAGGAGTATTGGTGTGAGCTCTGCTTTGAAGGCCTTGTAAAATTCCGCTGTAAAACCATCTGGTCCTGGACTTTTCTTAGCTGGGAGGTCTCTTATTGCTGTTTCTATTTCAATACTTGATATGGGCCTGTTAAGCTGGTTTAACTCATCTTGGTTTAGTTTTGGCATGTCAATATTTGCTAGGAAAAGGTCCATTTCTGTCAAGTTCTCAAACTTATTAGCATAAAGTTTGAGAAGTATCCCCTAATAATGTTCTGAATCTTGGTTGTTTCCGTGGTGATGTTTCCATTCTCATCTCTGAGTTTATTACTTTGGGTGTGTTCTCTCCTTTTTCTGATAAGGTTTGCTAAGGGTCTGTCAATTTTGTTAAGTTTTTCGAAGAACCAACTCTTTGTTTTGTTGATTCTTTCTATAGTTTTTTTGGATTCTAATTCATTTAATTCTGATTTAATTTTGATTATTTCTTTCCGTCTACTGGATTGGGGTTTATCTTGCTGCTCTTTTTCAAGGAGGTTTAGATGTGTCATTAAATTGTTAGTTTCCGATCTCTCCAATTTGTTGATGTAGGAGCTCAGAGCTATAAACTTGCCTCTGAGTACTGCCTTTGCTGTGTCCCAGAGGAGCTGGTAATTTGTGTGTTCATTTTTGTTGAATAGCATAAACATTTGAATTTCCTTTCTAATCTCTTCCATGACCCACTCATGATTCAGCAGTGTGTTGTTCAGCCTCCATGTGATACCGGACTTTCTTTGGTGGCTTTTGGTGTTGAGATCTAATTTTATTCCCTTGTGGTCAGAGAGAATGCAAGGTATAACTTCAATGTTTCTGAATTTAGACAAGTTTGTTTTGTGGCCTAAAATGAGGTCTATTTTAGAAAACGTTCCATGTGCTGCTGAGAGGAACGTGTATTCTGTTGCTGCTGGGTGAAATGTTCGGTAAATGTCTGTTAAGTCTAGTTGATCTATGCAGCTGTTTAGATCTGCCGTTTCTCTGTTGAGTTTTTGCCGAGGTGATCTATCTAGTGGGGAGAGTGGTGTGTTAAAATCCCTAACAATTAATGTCTTTGGATCTATATGGGATTTGAGGGAAAGTAGTGTCTCTTTGATAAATTTGGGTGCTCCATTGTTTGGCGAATAGATATTTAGAATTGTAATATCCTCCTGAAGGAGAGATCCTTTAATTAGTATGTAGCGACCTTCTTTATCTCTTCTCACGATTTTTAGTTTGAAGTCTATTTTATCTGATATTAGGATTGCAACTCCCGCCTGTTTATGAGGGCCGTTTGCTTGGTAGATTTTGTTCCAGCCTTTAACTTTGAAAATATGTTTGTTTTTACGGGCAAGATGTGACTCCTGAAGGCAGCAGAGAGAGGGGTCTTGTTTTTTAATCCAACTAGACAGTCTATGTTGCTTAATTGGAGAGTTCAGTCCGTTAACGTTAAGAGATAGGACTGAGAGGTATTTGGGGGTTCCTGCCATGTTATCCACCTTCTTGGGGGCTGTGAAAACTGGGTTCTTCCTAAGGTTCTTGGATTCTCAGTTTGGGTGCAGTTTCTTGGCCTTTGTTGCGTTCTTGTTGGTTTTCTATGTGTAGGACATCTTTAAGAATCTTTTGCAGGGCTGGTTTGGTGGAGATGTATTGTTTCAATTTTTCTTTGCTATGGAAGGTTTTTATTTGGCCTTCAGTTATGAAGGAGAGTTTAGCTGGGTACAGTATTCTTGGTTGATAGTTGTTTGTTTTTAGGGCATGGCATATGTCATTCCAGGCTCTTCTTGCTTTGATTGTCTCTGCTGAGAAATCTGAGGTGATTCTAATTGGTTTCCCTTTACAGGTGATTAACCTTTTCTCCTTGACAACTTTAGGGATCTTTTCCTTGGTCTGGGTTGATCCTGTGTGGATTATAATGTGACGGTGGGATGCCCTATTCTGGTCTGGTCTATTTGGGGTTCTAAAAGCTTCTTGTATCTGAATAGGCCTATCTTTTTGTATGTTTGGGAAGTTCTCTGCTAGCATCCTGTTAAACAAATTTCCTAGACCATTAACTTCTGTTTCTAGGTGCTCCTCTACACCCATTATCCTTAGATTGGGCCTTCTGATGGTGTCTTCCAGGTGTTGGATAGACCTATCATATTTCTTGGACTTGTCTTGGATGGTTGTATGTTCTTTCTCTATAATATCTAGGCTGTCTTCAATCCCTGAGATTCGATCTTCTGCATGGTCTAACCTGCTGTCAAGACTCTCTACTTTGTTTTTTATCTCTTTTCCTTCTAATTGGTCAGCTTTGATGGCTTCAAGTTCTTTGTTGAAGCTCTGTTTTAGGTCTTGTATGATTTTCTTTACTTCCTTAATTTGGTGTTCAGTGTTTGTTCTCAAATCACTTAGTTGATTGGTTATGGTTTCTTTGGACTCCCATTCCTTCTGTTGGGTTCCATTCAGCATTCCCTTTGTGGTCTCCCTGACTTCCTTCAGCTCTTTGTTAATGGATTCCATGAATGTCTTTAGTGATCTTTGTGTATTCTCTACCTGGTCTCTTAATTCGTGAATTACTCTTTGATTAGTTTCCTCCCGTCTGTGGGATTCCTGCAGTTCTCTTTGAGTGTTCTCTGCCTGCTCACGCCATTCCTCCCTTTCTCTTTGAGTATTCTCAAGTTGTTCACGCAAATCCTGTATCAGTTTTTGAGAAGCTTCCTCATGCTTATGATATTCCTGTATAAACTTCTGGGATGCCTCCTCTCTCTCCCTATCACGCTCATGCAGAGTCCTTTGTACATTGTCAAACTTCTCACTTGTCATGTTTGCTATTAGTGTTTGTAGAGCTATTTGGGAACTCTCCTCTGGATTATTCTTTATCTGTTCTAATCCCTGATTATCAAGGTTGGGAATTGAGATACCCGAATTTGCCATTTTTCTTGTGTTTTTCCGGCTTACTCGGCCCATTTGAGATAAAGATTGCACCAGTTTTGTGCTAGAACACTATCTTAAGGCAACCATCAACCAAAGTTTGCATTTGTACAGTCAATAGTCTACAGATACAATCTAGTTCAACAGATACATCTATTCAACATCAAACGACTATATGTTAAAGGACTTCGAACCGCAGAAAAGAATTTGGAAAACCAGAAATTATTAGGATTAGGGAGAGATGTGGGTAAAAAATAGGAATAGATTGGTGTGGGGAGGCACAGGGAGAGTTAACTATGTCCTAATCACAGTGCAGGAAATGAGGTGGGTAGAATGCAAGTAGAGAGAGAGAGAAAAAGAAGAGACGGAAAGGGGAATAAAGAGAGACCAGAAAAAGAATAGAAACGTAAAAATTAATGTTATTATAGAGGTTAAAAGACCGTCTATTTAGAGAGGAATGTGAATATGTTCAGAGAAGAGGAGGGACATAGAGGAGATGTGAAAAGCTTTAAGGATGGGAACGGGAGAAGAAAAGATCAGAAGTTCAGTAGAGCTAGATAAAAAACAAAAAGATAATTAAGAAAGAAAGGAAAAGAGAAAGAAGACAAGAAAAGAAAGGAAAACTCTTATTCACATATTCCTAAAATAAAAATTATAAGATGAGAAAAAAAAAAGGTTACTGGGAAACAATTATTTTTTCAGAAGAGGCAAAAATTAAAGATTAATAAAAGTTTTAGAAGGGAAAAAAATTTATATATATATATATATATATATATATATATATATATATATATATATAAGGTAACAAAAAACAAAAAACAAGCAAAAAAAAGAAAAGAAGAAGAAGAAAAAAAAGAAAAAAAAAGAAAAAAAAAGAAAAAAAAGTCTTTAGATTTTTTTTTTGGTGGGGGGGAGGAGTGGGAAGAATCCTGTATCTCCCTTTTGTCTGCAACCAGTCTCTTGTTGGAGTCTCTGGTCAGCTTGAGGTCCTGTGGCTTGATTGGTTTCTTAAGTCGGTTGGTTGGAAGAGGCAGAAAAATGCTCTGCTTTACCCAAGATTTTGAGATCCCCCTCCCAGGTTAGTTTTCTGGGATGGTGGTCTGCTTTGAGAGTCACAAAAGAGGGGGATGTGGTGATGAGGCTAGGTTCTGGGTAGAGTTGAGGCCTTTCAATAAACAGTAGCTTTTCCCTGGGGCTATTTTGTGATAAAGCTCACAGCGCCCAGCCTGGAGCCATTCTCAGGGTTTCTGTTTTTCAATTGATTGTCGAGGCTGCTAGAGGGAGGGGCAGCCTCTGGCTCTGGTTACCCAGTGAAGCAAGGCACTCCGATGGCTGGCACCTGAGCTGGGTGACTTTTCCCTGGATGGAGCTGAGTCTGGCAGGTCACTTCGCTGTTAAGTTCTTGTGACCTGCTAAATGACTCATTTTATTCCAAGGCCTGAGCTGGAGCTAGCAGCTCCTCCGAACTTTGTCGGTATCCAAGATGGAGATCACCGGTGCTGGGGGGGTAGGGGTGGCCTTCCCTCCTCTGCTCCCTGAGGAGTGAGGATGTCGGGCTTCTACTCACGCCGAGTCTTGGATCCTGGGTCGTCTCTGGACTGCAAACAGCAGGATGAAGATGTTCGCTCCTTGTCGGTTCTTGTTGGTGTTGAGTAGAATCCGCTCGTCCGCTGCGTCTGGCTCCTTCGTCCCCGACTCTCTGTGTCTCAGGTATGTCTCCGCGGCGGTGGTCGCCGCCGCCGCGGCCCCGCCGCCGGAGCGGCAGCTGCTGCGTTTCCTTGGCTTCCCCTCTCTTGTCTAACTCTCTGTCCTGTGATGACACACTTGGTGTGATTCTCTGGCTTAGGACTGTTCACTGGAACTCTAAAACTGCTTTCTATGGGAGAGCTTGTTCAGATTCCAGCTTCTCCTCTGCCATCTTCCCAGAACTCTCAACAACCATTTTCATATGAAAGGAGTTATGTACATGATCCTGGAGAGAACATCCACTCTGAGAGCTTGCTACAGAGGAAATGAGGCATTAGTAAGAAAAAAGAGCCATTACTCTAACAATAGAAGAATCCATTACTGTAGAGCCAGGAAGGGAAAGCCAGACGTCCCCAACTGAGGCACCATATCCACAATCCAATAATTCTGATTTAGATAGTGTTGGCAGCAAGCATCAGCAAAGGGGCAGCTGGGCCCTGTCTCTGACTGAGTCCCTCACTGTCTGTGCATGCCCCTCTTGATATCATAACTGCAAATGGGTGAAACTATTAGCTAAGACCTTATGATAATCCTGCTTATGGAGGAGGCCAGGCATTCCCCCAATTCCCATGAATGATCTTGGGTTAATATCTGCTCAGAAAGGCCAGGGTGACACTGCAGTCCCACAGTCAGCTGACAACAACCTCATGTCACCCAGCTGAGCCAGATTTCTATACCTGACCTGAGATAATGCCAGTCACACAGTGTTGGGAACTTTTTTTGCACCACAATAGACAGCTACAGGAGTCACTATAGTTAGCTTTGCCTTATAAAGCAACATTCTAGACCCATTAGTTAGCATGTTCTTTTCACAGAGACCTCTCCCTCTCCCTTCCCCCTCCCCCTTTCCCTCTCTGTCCTGCTCTTCTTGCTTTCCCCCACTCTTCCTCCTATCTATGCTAGGGATTACAGCCAGGGTTTTTCATGTGCTAGTCAAACACTGTAGCATCAAGGCACATTTTAGCCCTTATTTTTCTTTCTTTCTTTTTTCTTTCTTTTTTTTCTATCTTTCTTTCTTTCTTTCTTTCTTTCTTTCTTTCTTTCTTTCTTTCTTTCTTTCTTCCTTCCTTCCTTCCTTTCTCTCTCTCTCTCTCTCTCTCTCTCTCTCTCTCTCTCTCTCTCTCTCTCTCTCTCTCTCTTGGTCTGTCTCTTTCTCTCTTTCTTTTCTTATTTTGAAGACCAAGACACCATTCAAACTCAGTATCTGATGCTTTTGCTCACTGGCTGGTACTCTAATATTTGAGCTACACCTCCAGACCTTGTTTTTTGAGGCAGTCTCCCCATGTTATCCATGCTGGACTTGAACTCACTTTCCTTCTTCCTCAGGCTTCTGAGTGTTGGGATTGCAAGCCTGGTTTTGATGCCTACCTTACACATTGTCTCTTTCTAACTAGAAGCAGTCCCCTGAGGTCCCTCACTATTCTGGATCACTCCTGGTCCTCCAACTTCTTTATTTCTCTTTTGTGCTCTCTTATGTGCAGCTCCAGAGAGCATTAAGCTTGGGGCTTTGTGAATAAGCTGTTCTTCTACCTATCACTCAGTGCCCCTACAGCCTGTGAAGCCAATGACCAGAGTGCTTGACCCATCCCTCCTCCTTTCAGTCTCTGAGATTCACCCAAGGAGAATCTGGATCTTCCCTGTCAGCATGGAGAGGGCCATACTCAGCTCTATCAGGTAAGTCATGTGACTGAGCTCTCAGGAGATGGAGCCAAGGAGGCAGTCTTCATGCTTAGAAGTTGGGACAGAAGTGAAGGGTGTGTCAAAGGCCTTAATGGGGAGGATGAGTGAAGTCAGACGAGGGAATCCCACCTGGGCTAACAACTGCTGCACATGCCAGCATGTAGCCGCACATTGTGGGCCACTTCCAGCTTGCACAGCTAACCTGTCCTGGCTAGGCCTAACACCTGCAGAAGCTACCCAGGGCTCAAGCTGTCTTCCCTAAATGAGGGGCAGTGCATTTGCAGAGCAGCCATACCTGCTGATTCCAGGGCCTGCACCACTATCTCAAAGTTGCCTTCAATGGGCTGGGAAGGTGGCTCGGTGGTAGAGCACTTGCCTTGCATGCCTGAGGCCCTGAGTTCGATTCCTCAGCACCACATAAGCAAAAGGAAAAAAGCCGAAAGTGGCGCTGTGGCTCAAGTGGTAGAGCGCTAGCCTTGAGCTGAAGAGCTGAGGGACAGTGCCCAGGCCCAGAAGGGCCCCACGACCGGACCCCCCCCCCGAAAAAAAAGTTGCCTTCAATGACAAAGAAATAAATGAGGACTTCAATAGGTCACCTAACTGCACAGGGCTCTGCCTGTAGTTGGCAGCATATTCTAGCCAGGAGCTCATTGTGGCTCCATATTCCCAGAGCCCTTCCGCAAGGGCATTGCTGTACCTGCACATCCCGGATACCCATAATGTCAGATCTCTGCAGCTGATGAATCCTTTTAAAGAATTATTTAAGAAAGATTTTTCCTTTGTTTTATTTAGAAAAGAATATTTTAAAGGTTCATTCCCTGGAAAACACTTCCCCAGTTTTAAATGCCAAGACAAATAGTTGGGTTCCACATGAGAGTGCCATTAAGATACTAGAACTCTACGTACTTTTCAGGGATACAATGAATTTTGGGATGACTCAATGTTTTAGGTATCCATGATTCTAACACTAGATACATTTCTACTTTCTCAATACACTGAGAACAGATTTTGATTCCAAGAGACTTTGAAAAATACTATGAAGTCTTTCATAACTCCGCATCAACTCTTCATTTTATGAACTTATTTTCCTAATATAATTTATGAAGCTTTATAGTTAATTATTTTCTCCAAAGTCACAAAATCATTTTTTGAAGATTTTCTAATAGGGATAAAGCTTTGAGACTGAAAGGTCAATATAATCCTTTTTGTCTACTATAATCAAGAATCTCTTAAAATTATTGTTGAATGTTAAATTCCTCCAAAGCCTATACTTGAATGGAATCGCTTCTATCTTGAAGGTATGAATTGTGTGTGCTTGGGAAAAATTCCATTTATCCCATTAATATGTGGAGGATATTTCACAGTAAGGAGATCCAGGTAGTACTTACCCACTTTGGTCTCATCTCTGTACTCTGTGCATTTGGGCAAACTTCAACTTTATTCACGACTCATTTAACTTCTGTAGATTCTATGATGAAGATACTCTTTTTTTGTGGGGGGGGTCTGGTTGTGGGGCCTGAACTCGGCCTGGGCACTGTCCCTCAGCTCTTCAGCTCAAGGCTAGCGTTCTACTACTTGAGCCACAATGCCACTTCTGGCTTTTTTCTTTTTGCTTATGTGATGCTGAGGAATTGAACCTAGGGCCTCAGGCATGCCAGGCAAGCACTCTACCCCTGAGCCAACTTCCCAGCCTGATGAAGATTCTCTTAAATTTAATTTTTTTCTAAAATATATCAGAAGCCTGTAAGTATTCCTCAATACATCATGTATTCCCACAACTTATGCAATCCCTTCCTTTGATAAAAAGTCCTTCCTCTAATTAATATTAGCTAACTCCAATAGTATAGTATAAATAATTACTCAGGTTGAGGAGAGAAAGTTGTTCTATAAGTGAAATAAATACTTAGTTTTATCAAATTTTATCATTTTTAACCTCTGAAAAACTCTAGAGCTCCTAACTAAAAGCAGCTTTTATTTACACACACAAGAAAAGAGGTTAATTAATCTATTATACACTAAGAAGAATGAACCTCTGAGAGAAAAACCCATGGCATTTTTAATTATGGCTGTTATTATTATTTTAAGAACTTTTGTATCCCTTTTTATCCAAAGAAAAAAAATAGATACTATTCTTAAACAGACCAAGTTTCATTACCAAGAAAGCTAAAAGAAAACCTAAATAATGTGAGAAAATAACTATATATTATAGATTTTAACCTCAGAGAATATATGAAGAACTCCTCAATCAAGTAACACAAAAGGAAATTCACTTTAAAATAGTTGTGGAACTTCAACAAACATTTCTTCAAAGCAGAGAGATAAAGCACCACTAAGCAACCCCAAAGTTGCTAGGAAAATGCCATCAAAATCACAGGAAGATACTGCTTCATGCCTTCTACAATGACTGTGACTTAAAAAAAATACAAAAAATGGTCTGGGAATGTGGCTTAGTTGTAGAGTGCTTGCCTAGCATGCATGAAGTCCTGGGTTCAATTCCTCAGTACCACATAAACTGAGAGAGCTGGAACTGATGGTGTTGCTCAAGTGGTAGAGAAAAAGAAGCTCAGGAAGAGTGCCCAGACCCTGAGTTCAAGACCCAGGACTAGGAAAAAAAGAGGAGGAGTTGAACTCTTTTGGCACAGCTAAGGTAATGAGAATGTAGAATGTTACAACCACATAGAAAACAAGTTGGTGAATCTTCCAAGAGTCTAACATAGAATTACAATATGACTCAACAATTCTATTTGTAAAGATACAAACAAACAATGGACAATAGAACTTACATGGATGCCAGTGTTCATTGTAGCCTTATTTATAAATACTGGAGAGAAACCTTCCGAATGTTCATTTATAGATGAATGAATAAACAAAATATGGCATCTCATAGTGTGGAAATTAATGTGCCACAAGAAATAAATGACACTCTGTCCATGCTGTAACATGGACTGCACCAACCTTGAAAAACATTATAAAACTAAGTATTTCAAACCAGACACAAAAGCATAGCTCATGTATGATTGTACTTATAAGAAATATCTAGAATAGACAACAGAAACTGATAGCAGATTAGAGATTGTCCACAGTTAGAGGGAGGAAGAGATGAGTGACAATTTATTGATTAATGATGATACAGTTTCTGTCGGGTCTTTGTCCGTCCCACGAAAGACGGACGGGGTCTGAGGAAAGGTAAGTGCGACGCTCGCCCATTCCCCAGCCTCCCTCAGCCCGGGAGACAATCAGACACAGGAGGGAGCCAAATCCAGCAGGTAGAAAACTCATTTATTAACAGAGAGCAGCCCTTTTTAAAGACAAAAAGGCAAGGGAGGAAGAGGAACCAATCACTGTCAAGGTCATACCCTATCATGCACCTAAGCCTTCACGGACTGGTTAGGAACTGATCAGAAGGTCAATTGGGCTCTGCCCACTCTACTCCCTCCCAGCACCATCTTTGCTGCCCATGTGCTCTACAGTTTCTGTTTGAAGCAATAAAAAATTTAAATACTGGTGATGGTTGCACAACACTATGAATATGAGCAATGTAACTTAAACACTTATATATTGGAAATTTGGTTATTTATAATTCACCACAGTTTAAAATGTCAAAACATGAAAATTAGTATTAAAGATGTGTTTCATGGGCTGATAAAAACCAAAATGACAGCTCAACATGAGTGGCTCATGCTTGTAATCCTAGCTACTCAGGAGGCTGTGACCTGAGGATTACAGTTTGCAGCTAATCCAGTCAGGACTTTTGATCTCCAATTATATACAAAATAAACTAGAATTGTGGCTGTGACTCACATGGTAGAGAGCCAGCCTTGTGTGAAAAGGGCTAAGGGACTTGGGCTCAAGCCCCAGTACTAGCACAAAAGAACAAAAAAAAAAAAACCCAAATGATAATGGTTGTTCTCAGCACTCAAGAAACCTACTAATATTTGTTCTTTCTCAATGTTTCCCTAATGTTAGGATATGAAAACCACATCCAGGAACTTTTAAAAATTCATCTTTCCTCAGCGTTTCCATAAATGCATGGCAAATCCCAGAATTGCTATACTGATTTCTATTACAGGCTTGTGACATCATGATTTCAAAACCACACACAAGGGGCTAGGGATGCAGCTCAGTGGTAGTGTTCTTGCGAAGTGTGCACAAGACCCTGTGCTCCATCCCCACGACTTCTATGAAAAAACTCCAAATCACAACACACATACTCATAAACAAAAGTATTGTTTTAACTGATCATTTCCTATAAGAATGGCTTCTATTATTTCTTTGACTAATATTTAGCAAATCTGTGGCTCCTAAGAGAGACACAATTTACACTAACAGAGTTAACTGAAGTGATAATTTATGCGGAAGGTAGAAATTTCTCATAAACTCTAACGGAGAGCATTATATTTCAAGTGGTACTAGGGAATTTCTTTTATCTTGCAGAAACCAGTAACATTTAGAGGCACATCAAAGACCTTTTAAAAGAAAATATGGGAAAGAATAACACGACCATTTAGGAATGCCTCAATTTCTTTTTGAGACAACAAAATAATAATAATAATCAGAATGAATATTTTCTGGATTTTTAAGATTCTGTGTATTAGCACAATGAAAATATGAAGTTTTTATAAAATTTAAAACTCTTCATTCTAACAGATCACATACAGTTGGATTTAAAAGTTTCTCTTTCTTATTTGGTAAAAGAAAATGTTACATTTTGTCTGGCTTGCCCCACAGGATCAAAAAAAGCAAGAAAATCCAAGTATTCCAGCTGGTTGCTGGTGGCTCATACATGTTATCTTAGCTGAGGATGAGATCTGAGGATTGCAGTTGAAAGGCCAGGAAGAAAACTTCCTGAGAAATTTATCTCCAATTAACCACCAAAGAAAGCCAGAAATAGGGCTGTGGCTTAAGTGGTAAAGTACTAGCCTTGAGCAGAAATGTTCAAGTACAGGACCCTAGTCCTGAGTTCATGCCCCAGGATTAGCAAAAACCAAACGAAACCAAACAAAAAATACCACCCAAGAGAAAACCCCCAAATATCCCCTTTATTCCAATCTTGCTTTCTCAGATATTAGTGAGCACATGCCTGATAAATCCTGCCCCATATTGGTGAGCATTGTCCCCCCAGGAAAACTTGATCATTCTCCATCATGTAAACTCTGAAGTGGATGAGAAAGAGAGGTGTTTGAGACTTAAGCACTAATATTTCGTTTAGTATCTTTTTTCCAGTAGCAGGAAAAATTGATGAAAGTCTGTTATTGCAATATCTCAAAGCTGGGATTCAGCTGAGCTGCATTCCTGAGTTCATAGAAGAATTTACATTAGGAAGTGGCGCTGTAGCTCAAGTGGTAGAGCGCTTGCCTTGAGCTGAAGAGCTAAGGGACAACGCCCAGGCCCAGAGTTCAAGCCCCACGACCGACAAAAAAAAAAAAAAAAGAATTTACGTTATGCTCCTCAGTTCAACAAGAAGAGGTCCATGTTTTTATTTTCCATGCTACTTCAACACTTCAACCCTTGACATTCAGATAGAACACACACACATATGCCTTAAAGGGCCTCTCTTCCACATTTTGCAAAAGATAACGTTGAGCATGTAGGTTTAGGTATCCATTTCTGTTGTTGCCAGGGGCCAGCCTCGGATCACAATCCTCTATATACTCATCCTTCATAGCTCAAATTATAATGTGTACCATTATCCCTGCTTGTTGGTTGATCTGGAAACTCACATTTTACCCAAGCTGGCTTCAAAATGCAATCTTCTATACTACTTTCCAAAGTGGTTGAGCAAGTTTATACTCCGACCAACAATGCAGTAAGGTTCCCTTCTGTCCACATCCCATTCAGCATCTGTTGTTAATAGAGTTCTTAATTATAGCCAATCTAACTGGGGTGAGGTGGAATCTCAATGTTGTTTTGATTTGTATTTCTTTTATGGCTAGGGAGGTTGAGCATTTATTTCTTCATTGGCCATCCTTCTTTCCTCTTCAGAGAAATTTCTCTTTCATTCTTTAGCCCACTTATTTATTGGGCAATTGTTTCTTTGAGGATTTGTTGTTGGGGGATTTAATTGAGTTCCAGGTATATTGTAGATATGAGACACTTGTCCGTTGTATGGCTAGTGAAGATCTTCTCCCAATCAGTGGACTTCCTATTGATCTTGCCAGCTATGACCTTTGTCTTGCAGAAATTCTGAAATATCATGCACTCCCAATTGTCCAACCTTTCTTTGATTTGTTGTGTTTCTGGATCTCTTTTACAAAAATTTCTGCCTGTGCCAAGGAGACCTAGGGTTTCTCCTATTTTATCTTGTAATGTTTTCAGGGTGTCTGCTTTGACACCCAGGTCTTTGATCCATTTGGAGTTGATTCTGGTACAGGGTGATATATAAGGATCTAGCTTTAGTTTTCTACAAGTGATTAACGAATTTTGCCAGCACCATTTACTGAAGAGGCTGTCTTTCTTCCATTCTATTTTTTTTAGCTCCCTTATCGAAGATTAGATGGCTATAGGTCTGTGGGTTCATTTCTGGGTTCTCAATTCTATCCCATTAGTACTGAAGTCTGTTTTTGTGCCAGTACCAAGCTGGTATCATTACTATGGCTTTGTAGTAAAGTTTGAAATTTGGTATTGATATTCCTCCAGCACTATTTTTTCTGTTAAGGATCGTGTTTGCTATTCAGGGTATTTTATTATTCCATATCAGCTACTTTGAAAAGTAGTATGGAGGTTCCTCAGAAGACTCCATATAGAGCTCCCCTATGACCCAGCAATACCACTTTTGGGCGTTTACCCAAATGATCACAAACAAGGCCACACTAAAGCTACCAGCACGACTACGTTTATTGCAGCATTATTTACCATAGCTAAGATATGGAACCAACCCAAATGCCCCTTCATAGATGAATGGATCAAGAAAATGTGGTATATATACACAATGGAATTCTCTGCTTCCATCAGAAAGAATGGCATTGCCCCATTTGTTAGGAAATGGAAAGATTGGTACAAATTATACTAAGTGAAGTCAGGCCCAAAGAAACATAGGTCCCATGGTTTCCCTTATTTGCAATAACTAGTATATGTCTGAGACAAGCAGAAACGGTCAGATAAGTTGATGTTAGGCAAAATGAACCCTAAGATAAGGACTCATGTTTTTTTTCTTTCTTGTGATTTTTTCTTTTTTTGAGGGGGGGGGTCTGGTTGTGGGGCCTGAACTCTGGGTCTTGGTACTGTCCCTCAGCTCTTCAGCTCAAGGTTAGCGCTCTATCCCTTGAACCACAGCACCATTTCTGGCTTTTTTTCTTTTTGTTTATGTGGTGCTGGGGAATTGAACCTAGGGCCTCATGCATGCAAGCAAGTGATCTACCACTAAGCCACTTTCCCTGCCCCTTTCTTGTGATTATTTCTAACATATTCATAAGATGATTTCTTTCTTGCTTTGTATGTCCCTCCCCCACAGTATAACCACTGTTTTCACTGTAGTTGATGTTGGTATAATTTGCGGAGGGGAAGGGAATAAACAAATTGTTTAAATAAGGATACAGGTGGATCCATTGCAACAATGAGATGTACAAGACGTTATGTCAAAAAACGAACTTTACAACTTTGGTGGGGGGGGCGCATATGGGGGAAGGGATGGGAACAAAGAAGGAGGCAACAATGCTTGATAAGAAATGTACATTACCTTGCTCATGTAATTGTAACCTCTCTATATGGTACTTTCACAATTTAGAAATGCAATCTTCCCTATATCCACCTCCAGAATAGCTAGGATTATATATATGCCACCGTGTTCAATGTAAAATTAACTCATTTTTTTGTTTGACTGAGGTTTGAACTCAGGGTGGCATTCTACCACTTTGTCCATACACCAGCTCTTGTCAAGTTTTTTATCTTTAGTTTATGGATCACTTAATTCACTCCAAGTATCAATTTCATTTTAATTTTAAGAATTATAGTTTATTTTTGTTTTCCTTAAAATATTTGTGCAAAGGAAGGAATGTTCTGTTTGAAAAATAAAGATAGTTACCCTTTAAAATATTTACTCTGTATTGAAACTCTTAGAAGGCAAGGTATGGCTCAAGTGGCAGAGCACCATTCTTGAGTAAAAACCAAGCAAGCATGTGAACAAGCCCAATTTTACCGCACACACACACACACACACACACACACACACACACACACACACTACAACACTTGGCATGAAATTTTAAGCTTTACAGGTATTAATAATTTTACTTCTCACAAAAATGATTGTGTTAACTAATACCTATAGTTAACACACGAAAAGTCACTAGAATTATATATACTATTTTATTTTCCAGATGAGGAAACTGAGTCATGGGAAAGATCAGAGGATATTTTAGAAGAGGAAGCCAGGAATTCTGTTTTAGAACCCACAGGACTTAACACACCATTGACACTATAATACTGCTTGATTTAGTGTATTAAAAATCCCCTCTGTACATTATTTTTACCACACCTCTGATGGACTTCCTGCTCATTGTGTTGATTAAAATTTGACCACTTTCATTAATTCACTAAACATTTTCCCAGAGCTGCCCAGGCTTCTGAAAACACTAAGCTAATAGATAATTTTGAGGGTCAAGTAAAAATCTGCAGAGATAGGTTTGTATGAAGCTAATGAAGTTTAAGCTTATCCTCTTGGGAGCCCTTCAAGATCCTGGAAGAGGAACAAGCTGTGGTCACCCAGTCAAAAATTTTGATACATTTTGAGACATATAAATTCAAATGGATAGAACTAGTATATCTTTCTAACCCAATATCTCCTGTGTCATTTGGCATGCTTTCTTCCCTTCTTAATTATTTTTAGATAGTTGTAGGAGTTTCAACTAAATGTGTCCCTTTACATGTACAGTGCATTTTGATCAGTTAATGCTTCCATCATTCTCCCCTCCACCTATCCATTTCCTTGCCTATTTTCTAATATGTCTGAGTTCCATTTCCATATGTACAAATTGAATATTATGACTATATTTGCCCACCATTCATCCCTCTATTTGTCTACTCACTTCTCCTTATTTCCCAACCCTCTCACTCATATTTGAGCTCCTTAGTATTCTTTTTGTTCAACTGTTGTTCAAAGTTGTACTAATTTATATTTCCACCAATTAAGGTTCCTTCTCCCCTCCTACTCCATTCTTGTCAGCATTTGTTGCTGTTTGTATTCTTGATGATGGCCATTATGTCTAGAATGAGATGAAATCTTGATTCTGTTTTGATTTGCATTTCTTTTTTGGCTAGAGGTCTTCTACAGGTTGTATTTTTAGGTTAATAACCATGTCCTTTGCTGTGCAGAAGCTTTTTAGCTTGATACAATCCTATTTGCCAAGTCTCTTTTCTATTTTCTAAGTTCCTGGAGTTATATTTAGGGAGTTTCTGCCTATGTCAATACATTCTAATGTTTACTCTTTCCTGTAGTAAAGTTTTAAATCTTATATTGAGGTTTTTGATCCACTCTGAATTGATATTAATTTAAGGTGTGAGAGAGGTCATATATATGGACATTTGGTTTTCCCAGCACCACTTGTTGAAGAGGCTGTCTTTTTCCACCATACATTTTATCAGATAGCTGTGGGTTCTTGTATTCATTTCTTCGCCTTCTAGTCTGTTCCACTTCAGGTCTGTCATACTTTCTAGAGTGGCTAGGACTATTTTGAGATTAACTAAGGAGAATGTGAGTTGGAATTCATTTAGTTTGACTTTACAGAAGTCTCTGATAATCACATATTGAATAATTTATTTACTGATAGTGATTGTACTGTAGCAATAATTTTTATGGCACATTTTTAATAGAAACATTGAGCAAAGCTGTTTAATTGTTTAATCATTTGTTAATGAAGAGGAATTCATCACATAGATTGAGAGAATATTTTGGTTCTCTTGCTGATTGATATATATACACTTAAAATTGATGAAAGCAACATAATTGTTAGACACACAGGTTAATGAGTGTCTAAGTAAGTTGAAAATGATTTAAGGTTAGTCTCTGGACAGGAAAAAAATAAAAGGATCTGAGAATGTAGAACTCACCTAGAAAAAACTTCAGAGAGAGGATTTCACAAACAAGACAATTCAAAACTGAAAATATGGAAGAATGAAAATATAGTCAATTATATTGTATGAAAGTATGAATTATTTTTTATAAAATATATTAATAAACAATTATCATTTTACAAAAGATTTATAGTATAACCTAAAATATTAAAATACCTTTTCATTTCAAAGAATGAAAAAAAAGATACCAAAGGAATATGGGATAATTGCAAAAGACGTTACATATGGATGATGGGAATATCATAAGGAGTAAAGGAAAAGAAATAGAAAAAGTATTTGAAATAATAATGACAGAACTTTCCCCAAATTAATGTCAGGTATGAGCTACACTTTCAGGAGAAACTCTGGTAACAGCAAGTTACCAGAATGAATTCTGCAAACAACAATAAAGGCCCCTAAAAGAAGAAAAAAATCCTCACACAAACAGGTATATGTGGCATGCTGTAATAGTTCATGGTTATAAATTAAAAATAGCCAAAAGGTCTAAGCATCTTGCAGAACTGTAGTACAGGTGATGACAAGTCCCTGGACACTTTCCTGATGTCTATGACAATCAGAGGGAAACCTTCCTTGACCCCATGAGAGCAGAACTTTCTAGAGGATTACGAGGTTCCTATGACAATGAATCTGAAATACCTTATTTTCCCTGGGGACAAAGTCATTACACTACTTATAAGCTATATGAATCTTTAAATGAAGCTTACTCCTGCAAAATCTGCTTAAAGTGCATTTATGAAAGAAAGAACTGATAGCTCAATATAAGAATAAGAAAATGGGAAGCATTCCTAAACTCTGAAAATGGAATTCTCAAAGTTAGTCAGCTGACTACTGACCATATACATGCCCTGGACCTGCTTCTATTTTCTACATTGTAACACTGCTAGTGGTTCATACCTGTAATTATAGCTACTCAAGAGGCTGAGATCCTAGGATGGCAGGTCAAAGAAGTCAGACTGGGCAGAAAAATACCAGGAAATCCTATCTCCAATGAACCAGCAAATAGCCAGAAGTATGACTCAAATGGTAGCATGCTAGCCTCAAATCTCAAATAAATAGAGAGAGAATCCAAGGCCCCGAGTTCAAGTCTCAATTACGGCACACAGAAAAACAAACTAAAAGAATACTGTTATGGGGGGAGGGGAGCATCAAAAATATAAAAAATAAAAAAGAATACTGCTAAAGGAAAGTTTTTGAGTATTAGAAGGGGCTCAAGATTTATAACTTTATATTATATACGCATGTAATACGTACAGCTATAATTTAAAATATATAATCAATTTATACATGTAAGAGAGTCCAATCATGATATAGATTATATAATATGTTTTTCCTTTTTTTACTTTTTTATTGTGAAAATACTGTACAGAGAGATTATAATATATTTTTCTATGGACGAACAAAGACAAGAATTTCATTTTTAGAAGCCAAACAAGTAAGAATATGAAGTGAAATACTTAAACTCTATTAAAAACAAAAATCACCAACCTGGAATTCTGAACCCATGAAATTATCCTTCATCAGTCAGATAAATATAATTGACATCTACATTAGAAGGGATTGTATTCAAGTTCACACATGAAAAAAAAAAAAAGGTCACACATGAGCTTTCATCGAGACAGAGAAAATTCCAGGTAAGAAGATAAATGAAAACAATAGAAATAATATAATACCTGCTCTTGGACCAAATAGAATTAAACTTGAAATCCATAATATAAATTAATAATAGAAAGATACTTAAAGATTAAACACTGCTAGGTGTCCAGGGTACATATCTCTTGTCTTAGCTATGTGAAAGGCTGAGACTAGGCAGATTGATGTTCCAGGCCAGCCAGGGTGGAAAACAAAAGTCTTCAAAACTTCATTTAATGGAATGAAGATGGTATACACCAGTCATCTCAGCAATGATGAAAATCCATATGGGAAGGAGGTGAGACACATCTCAGAAGTATATAACCAATGCTAAAAAGACTGGAGATATGGATCAGCAGTATGACACCTGACTAGCAAATGTGAGGGCCTGAGTCAAACTCCAGTGTCACCTAAACAAAGAAACGAACAAATATATCTCAAACTGTGAAATGCATCAGAAGCAGTGCTTTGAAAGAAACTTCTAGCACTGAATGCATACAGTAGGAGGTAGACCTCAAGTTATTAAACCAAGTTTCTATTTTAGTTAACTAGAAAAATTCCTGAATTCAATCTCTAATACCACTACCACCACCCAGAAAAAATAAATGAAACTTGTAGAAAATCCATACACCGAAACCTGCAATGATAAATTCAAAAGTAATTCTTTGAAAAGATCAAGAAAATCAGTAAGATACTACTTAAGATGAGGATAAGATAAATTAACAATATGAGAAATAAAAGAGAAATCTGATAATTTCAATGATGTTAAAGTATAATAAAGATAACAAAGGAATATTGTGAACAAACCTATGCCACAAATTTGATAATCTAAATGTAATAGACCAATTTCTTCCAAAATATTTGTCAAAACTTACACAAGAAGAAATCAAGCAGGATAAGTCTGAATCAATTGAAAAAATTGAATAGCTAGGAATACAGGTGTGAGAACCAGAACCTGTCCATCTTAATGTATTTTTAATGACTTCAAGTCTATCAAGTTATCACAAAGACTGTGAAATCTTATTACTTATTTATCCCTTTTTATACTAGGTGCTATTCTAGTTTTTTTTTCCATGTATTATTAACCTGTGTGATAGTTACATTATGCTTTGAGGTTGGTGTAACTACAAATTTTCCAGAAAGAAATTGATGCAAAATAAATTGTTCAATTCTATGAGGCGGTTTAAATGGCAGACCGGGGGCACAAACCAGAATTTGGTGTTTGTGCCTTAGTGCAGTGTACTCCTCTCTGTGCCACTTCTGTGAGATAGGATGCATTTATAATTCCATACCTGGATTTCTATTTCACTTTGAATTCTATAGCATTTGCTATGGGTTCCATAGCTTTGTTTTTATTTCCTCTGTTGTAATTTTAGGTCTTAGAAAGGGCAGTGATTATTTTTTTACTCTGTCCTATTGTTTCAGACTTTTAGACTATATATGGACCCAGCATTATAAAGCAATTTTCCACTGGTCTAGATAATTTAGCACACACTGCAAACTCTGAAAGCTTCAATTGGGAGATATGTCCAATTACTTTCCAATCTATTTTTATGTAATAATCAATTTTGAAAGTATAAACCATATTCTGTTTGTAGGATTTGCATTTTGCTTAAAATAAAGTCCAATTTCTGAGATTCTCTAATAAGCATTGTAGATTATCCAAAACCTTAGCAAGTCAAATACTTGTCTCACTTCGTCTACCAAGAAGAAACCTGGAGTTCCCCAATCTTAATATTTTGTGCCATTTTGAGCATAATATTGTAACAGGTCCGAAGGCCCTTTGACTGAGGGGCACTATCATTTGGGCTCAGAGATTAACCAAAAGCAGTATAAAAGCTTGGTATCTCAGCTTCCACTTTATATCCACCTACCAGACCAATGACTTACTGTATCCAGGTTCCAGCTGAGAAATCCTGAGATGATGAACTGCCTGGCTCTCTATGAGTACTGCCTTCCAACTCTCACCACATGAACACGTGTGTGACTGGGACTTTAAAATTATGCATTTGTTATTGGATGCTGGTGTCTCACACCTGTAATCCTAGCTACTCAGCAGGCTGAGATCTGAAGATCCTGATTCAAAGCCAGCCAAGGCAGGAAAGTCAGTGATATGTATCTCCAATTAGGTAGCCCTGAAAAGCCCAAAGTGGAGCTGTGGCACAAGTGGTAGAGTGCTAGCTTGACTATAAAAGCTAAAGGAGTACATCCAGGCCCTGAGTTCAAGACCTAAGAGTAGAACAAAAAACCAAACTACAAAAACAAAAAAATATGCATTTCTCTCCTGCCACTGCCTTTTCCTCCTATATAAAGCTAAAGAAAATGTATACTCAACTTGGGAGGGGGAAGGAAGGAGCTGGGGAGGTGGGGAGGGAAGGTATGGTAGAGGAAAAACAAAGGAGGAGGAAACAATGTTCGATAGGAAATGTATTCATTACCTTACTTATGTAACTGTCCCTCTGTATTCTATTTTTATAATAAAAAACATAAAAAAGAAGAAAATATATGGTTAGACTGGACCTATGGAACCAGGAGTATATTCCTGGACCCTGTAACAATGGGTTTCATCTATCAAAGTTAATGGACGTATCTTTGATGCTTATATTCATAAGCCATCTATTTGGCATTTTGAATTTATGACAACATTTTCTGCTAACTTTCAGACTTGAACTCAGAGCCTTGCACTCTTGCTTGGATTCTTCTCTCAAGTCTGGTGATCTCCCACTTGAACCACAGCTCCACTTCTGACTTCTTGTGGGTTAATTGGAGAAAAGAGTCTCTTGGATTTGCCTACCTAGGCTCACTTTGAACTGTGATCCTCAGATCGCAGCTTCCTGAGCAGCTTAGAATACAGGCCTGAGCCGCTGGCACCCTCCTATAACAAATATTTTTAACTTTTCAAAACCTCTGTGATCACCTGCCATTGGAACAGGTAGCAGTACTCTGTTCTATACCAATTTTCCTCCACAGCACCTAAGCAATCGTCCCAGAGAAATCTTCCCTTACCTCCTACTACCCTGTCCCTAGACACTTGTCTAACCCCAATTTCTGTCTCTCTGCTCACACTGTGTTCATTTTCTCCACACTACTTACTGTCTTCTAAAATAACAAGTTGAACTATAAGAAATTGTGATTCACTTAGGGTAGAAGCTCTTGTTTGGTTTCTATGTTTACTTCCACATGGTCCAACATTAAAACAAGACATTTTATCTGCTTCATCAGTCACCTATCCCTACTTCCCTAAATCCAGTACCTGGCAGATATAATAAGATATAAACCATCTTTTCAATCTCAATCATTTCCTTCAATATTGAGTTAAGATAAAAAAAAAATCAGGATGATAATTGACAGCACTTCCACAGAGAAGGCCTTTGGGTGTGATTTCTCTACATGTCTAATGATACACCTTTCAATACACACACACATCAACCCTGATCCCAGCACACGTTGTGAACATGCCACAGCCATCGCTCTGTCATGGGATTGTAATATAAATTCCATTTAATAGTGTCATTACATAATGGAGTTTTTTGTGTTTCCCTGTGAGCATGGTACTTGTTAACTTTGTAGCAAATTTAACAAGCATCTCAGTGACAACCAAACCTCTACATCTTTTTCCTGTGAAAGGTGCAATGGGGAATGATACCAGGCAGGCCTGTGTCCTTATATTGATTCAGTTAATCAACTTTATGATGGAATCATTATTTTGAACTTATTCTGCTAAACTGTAGTTAGTTTGCCAGATATGCATTTTTTGAAAATGGAAGAGCTTTGTGGTGCTAGGTCCTTTCCAGGAGCAAACCCATACAAAGGGATAGATTTTTCTATATCTCTTGCTCAACAATCTATTTTGTAAATATTTCTAATTGTGGATTGTTTTTTGCAACTCCTAACTCTTGAACTCAAGTCCTGTGCAATGTCCCTGAGCTTCTATTACTCAAGGATAACACTTTACCACTTGAGCCACAGCAACACTTCTGGCCTTCAATGAGGAATTGAACCCAGAACTTCATGCAAGCACTCTACCACTAAGCCACATTCCCAGACTATGGGTTTTGTGTGTGTGTGTGTATTGGTTCTGGGCTTGAACTCAGGGCCTGAACACTATCCCTGAACTTTTGTACTCAAGGCTACTGCTCTATCACTTGATAGCTCCACTCCAGGGTTTTGGTGACTAATTGGAAATAACAATCACACCAACTTTCTTGTTCAGGCTGGCTTCAAACCATGATCCTCAGATCTCATCCTCCTGAGTAGCTAGAATTACAGGCGTTGGAAATCTAATTCTGTTTGTTTTATTTTTGCTTGCAAATAAACCTATGCACATTGAATTTCAAACTTTACACAGGAATATTGTTTATATGTTTGATGAATAGTGATATTTCTATTGCAATGTTCATCAGAAAAGTATGAATAATTTCTGAAATTGGGTCATTATTTCTGTAGTCAATAACATTGTGATAACAAGTCCAGTCTCTGGCAAATGATTTAAAAATTTATTCTCTGAGATCAATTCATCTTTTTAAATTTGTACCTATCTTCAGTGATCTTAAGGATCACTTAAGGAATAATAATAGGAAGTACTAGTTTGGGGACTATAATAACTGCTCTTGCATTTTACATTAATGAAATGTATGTGAGAAAAATTAAGTTTTTAATTACCTTTTCTCTGAAATTTCCAAACTACCAACAGATTATTTGATAACCTGAAGTTAGTGGTGACTCTGGGGAGGAAGGACCTTGATTTGCAGCATTTGCCAAATTTTGTGCTGTAAGTAGTCCCATAATGGGCTATTTTAAGCTAATCAAAAGTTAAGCCCTTTTATATTTCTAAGTACTTTGTCACGGATTTTTGTAAAGTCAAAGATGCCTTCCAGCTGACTATTATACTATGAAACTCCTCTTCAAAAACATTGGCCAAGATAGAAAAATAACAGTTACTCTGTCATTTCAGAACTATGGTTAACAGGTGGCTTATTGGCTTCAACTCTTGATAATCCAGCACTGATCCTAGATTCGGAATCAAAGTAAAACTTCACAGTTACAGCCAGAGTTTATTCAGTACTTGCTTTTAAATTAGAAAATACGCTTAAATAGTTAAAACACAAATAGGACACAGATTTACTTTAATCTGTCAAAAAGATAAATAAATATTTAATGGTTTAAATTGTGACCTTCAAAAATAGGTACAAAGTCTGACCCTTCTATTACCTTTGCGTACCTGGGAGTATGATCTCATTTAAACATAGGCTCTTTGCAAATGTAGTCAATAAAGGATCTTAGTGAGACAACATGTGAATTTAGAGTAGACCCTAAACCCAATGATAAGGTAATTTCAGGGATTAGATTTGTTTGGGTTGTTGTGCAGTACGGCACAGATCATAATTTACCCAAAAGACTCAGCTACTCAATCCCAAGCTGCTTGTTGCCCATGGAAATATGACCTGCCAGATCTTCTGGGTGTTGTTCTTTTGTTTCGTTTGGTTTTGTTTTCCTGAGCAGAAGCCAGAAGCAAGATTTTCATTTGATAGCACTGTAGTTTTAAATGTCTCAAGCAAAGGAAAAGGAAGAAAAGAGAAAAAAATGATTGGTTCTTTTCAGGTTTTGAACAAATGTATGACCTTTGCTTTATAAAGTAACATCTAGATCTAAAAGAGTTATGCTAATTTGTTGCTTTGTAATTGTCATTGTTTCTCAGTTCCTTCAATTAACAATGTTTCCAAATAAAATAGGCTTAAAATTTGTCATCCTTTATCATCCTAGTTAGAGTGGCCGATGTGTATACAGGAATATCTTAAATTTACAGGCAACTGGTTTTCTAGAACCATTTTGAAGTAAAGAATTTCAAATGATGAAAGTGTGGTATTACAAAACAATAATTTATTTTGAAGGTTCAGCTTTTTCATATACTGCAAGGTAAGCTATTGGGCTGTTGGGTGCTCATAATAAAATGATTGTATAAAGAATTTCAATCTCCCATTTTAGGTTTTAAGCCTACAACTTTTAGAACTAGTTATGTCTTTAAAAAGTCAACTATCCAAGTGAAAAAGGAAATCCATTTTCTCAATTTTCAATCTAATTTGAAGAACATATTTTTAGCTATGGGAACAATAGTTAGCTCTGCCTGATGACATGTTGTCTTTAAATTTTATGAAAAGAAAGAATTAGAAACAATTTCGAGGCTATATATTGCAGAACATAGAGGAGGAGGTTATATTGTAATTTGATTCTTTATTATTATATGCTGTGAGGTAACAAAAGATGGTGACAATTTACATTATTCAGAGGTACAGCTCATGAAGCACTGCCATGGTAGCTGGAAGTCTGACTACAGAATTGGTCCAGACAAGACCCGCCTGCCAAGAAAGCAATCTAAAATGACGTGATATGATAAAAACAAATGAGTAAAAAAGTGGCTACAGCCATTTCCTATCAAATAAAATGATGAAAGAAAGACAGATGGGCCTCGTGGAGCAAGATGGTCGGGTTAACAGTGAGGATAAAATATTTAACTAAAGGCAGCCACTATTGTTGCAAATATATTTAATAAGTTGAAATAAACAAGTGTATATAGCCATAAAGACGAACTGTAGTTCATTGTAGTTCTCTGAAGAGGAATATGGGAAAACAAATTATCATAGGAATAGGAATGGGCAACAAAGATTTGCATAAATGAAATAGAAATAAAAGCTGTTTTCTGGAAAACTAATTGTTTTTTATAGGTGGATGATTCATAGATGATCTGTGTGTGTGTGTGTGTGTGTGTGTGTGTGTGTGTGTGTGTGTGTGTGTGTGTGTGTGTGTGTGTACATGCACGCGCGCTGTTGTCACTGGGCACTGGGACTTGAAATCAAGGCCAGGGTACTACCCCATAGGCTTATTGCTCAAGGCTGGTGCTCTAGAAGTTCCAAATATAACTTCTCCTAGTTAGCTGGAGATAAAGTCTTCTCTGTCCTGGCTGTCTTCAAATTGTGATCCTCAGATCTCAGCCTCTTGAATAGTTACAATTACAAGCATGAGACATGAGTCAGTGCCTACCTGATAAGTCTATGCATGTTTTTGTGTTTTGTATGTTTTTAAATATTCTCTTTTAAGAAAAACCATGAAACATATGAAAATAAAACTTAGTTGAATTAAAAATTTAGCCAGACTTTGTGAAATATTAAATGCCTTAAGATGTGTATTGCCTGGGATTTCACTTCTAAAATAAATAATTTAAGCCTTTTTATTTGAGAGATGAGAAATAATTTTCTTCTCAAATGCACATTTGCAAAAGATTTTGGAATGTTGTCTCTAGTGATTTTGACTTTTTTAGGAGATGAATAATGATGAAATTATATTTTATTCAGGGTTCAGAAAACTATCAAACATTTTTGGTTTGCATACATAAACAAATGGTTAACATTCTATTTTAAAATAAAACAAAATATTCTCTTTTGGTAAAGTTTCCCATAGAAACCTAAGAAAAATAAAATAAATAAATGAGAACATCACTGAGGCTTTGCTCCGAATGATTTACAGTATCCAAAAGTTTTCACTTGCTTTGTGCTAATATTGTCCATGACCATTACATGGGTTTTCAGGAAAAGCTATTATCCATTATGTATACCATTCATAATTGACTCATAGCTCTTACCAACATGCTGTTGAAATTCTTTTCACTTACTATTTTGGGAACAAAGAAAAACTCAAGGGATTTTTATGCAAAATTGGTAGTATTTCCCCCATTTCAGAGTCCAGGAAGGCAATGTAAACTTTTATGACTCTCCTGAGTCTCAAATTATTCTGCTTTAAATATTCCCTGTATGAGAAATAAAAAGAAGCAATCTATATGTGTGAACTATTTTTAATGTCAGTTTAAACAGATGTTTATCCAAAGAAGTCATACAAATCATCATCATTAGTCTTTGAGAGTATGTTCGCCATCATTATCAGGGAAGGCAAGTAAAATTATCTTAAGATATTATTGCTGTTAAGATCGCTATTATAAAAAAAGATAAGAAAATAGATAAGAGGAGTAAAAACAACTATTGTCAATCAGATAGAGAATTCAGAACCTAGATCTCAGAACCTTTGTGCTCTCTTGAGGGTAATTCAAAATAGTGCAATAACTATGGAAACCAGTATGAAGATGCCTCATAAAACTAAAAATAAAACTTCTATATGATTAGTAATTCTACATTTGGATATATATCTAATAGATTAAAATCAGGATCCCATCAAAGACCTTGGAGTCAAAGCAGACATTCTGAAAACATTACTGGATGGAGTAGAAATAAACCCTAGGTCTCCGTTGCACAGGCCGAAATTTTTTTAATAGAGATCCAGAAACACAACAAATCAAAGAAAGGTTGGACAAATGGGATTGCATGAAATTGCAGAGCTACTCCATGGCAAAGGACATAGCTAGCAAGATCAATAGAATACCGACGTATTGGGAGAAATCTTCACTAGCCATACATTGGTCAAGGGTCTCATATCTAAAACATACCTTGAACTCAAAAAAATTAAATCCCCCAACAACAAATCTTCAAAGAAACAAGTGGGCTAAAGACTTAAAGAGAAACTTCTCTGAAGAGGAAAGAAGGATGGCCAATAGACACATGAAGAAATGCTTAACCTCCCTAGCCATAAAGAAATGCAGGAGCTGGGAAGGTTGCTCAGTGGTAGAGCGCTTGCCTTGCATGTATGAGGTCCGGAGTTCGATTCCTCAGCACCACATAAGGAAAAAGAAAAAAAAAGGCGGAGGTGGTGCTGTGGCTCAATTGGTAGAACGCAAGCCTTGAGCTGAAGAGCTGAGGGACAGCGCCCAGGCTCAGAGTTCAGGCCCCACGACCAGACACCCCCCCCAAAAGAAATGCAAATCAAAACAACATTGAGATACCACCACACTACAGTTAGAATGGCTAAAATCAAGAAGTCTAATAATAACAGATGCTGGAGGGGATGTAGACAGAAGGGAACCTTAAGTCATTGTTGGTGGGAGTGTAAACTTATTCAACCACTTTGGAAAGCAGTATGGAGATTCCTCAAAAGACTCCACAGAGAACTCCCCTATGACCCAGCAATCCCACTTTTGGGCATTTACCCAAATGTTTATGAACAACACCACACTAAAGCTACCAGCACGACTATGTTTATTGCAGCATTATTTACTATAGCTAAGATATGGAACCAACCCAGATGCCTCTCAGTAGATGAATGGTTCAAGAAAATGTGGTATATATACACAATGGAATTCTCTGCCTCCATCAGAAAGAATGGCATTGCCCCATTTGTTAGGAAATGGAAAGATTGGAACAAATTATATTAAGAGAAGTAAGGCCGGCCCAAAGAAGCATAGGTCCCATGGTTTGCCTTATTTACAATATCTAGTATATGTCTGAGTCAAGCAGAAAAGGTCAGATAAGGTGATGTTAGGGAAATGAACACTAAGATATGTATTCAAATATTTTTTTTCTTTCATGCGATTTTTTCTAACACATTTATAAGATTATTTCTTTGTTGCTATGTATGTCCCTCCACTACAGTATAACCCTGCTTTCACTGTACTTGATGTCGGTATAATTTGTGTAGGGGAAGGGGAAAACAAATTGTTTAAATAGGGATACAGGTGGACCCATTGCAACAATGAGATGTACAAATCGTTATGTCTAAAACGAACTTTACAAACTTGGTGCGGGGGGGGGAGTGGGAGGAGGATTGGGTGCGAGGGAAGGGGTAGGATGTGAAGGGATGGGAAGGGGAAACAAAGGAGGAGGCTACAAGAGGCTACAATGCTTGATAAGAAATGTACTCATGGGCTGGGAAGGTGGCTCAGTGGTAGAGCGCTTACCTTCCAAGCATGAGGCCCTGGGTTCGATTCCTCAGCACCACATAAGCAAAAAGAAAAAAAATGGAAGTGGTGCTCTGGTTCAAGTGGTAGAGTGCTAGCCTTGAGCTTGACTGGACTCCCCCCCAAAAGAAAAGAAAAGAAAAGAAAAGAAATGTACTCATTATCTTTCCCATGTAATTGTAACCCTCTGTACAGTATTTTCACAATAAAAATAAATAAATAAATAAATACATAAATAAATAAAATAAAATCAGGATCCCAAATAGACATAAATATTTTATATCATTTGCAAAATTATTCACAATAGCCAATATAATGAACCAAACCAAGCATTCCCCAATAGATGAATGCAGAAAGTACAGTATGTACATATAAAGGGATATAAATGTGCCTTAAAAAATTCTGCTACAGAAAAGGTCAAAAGCTATGCACATGTGGCCATAGAAGATGACCCTAAGTGAAATTAACCCCAAGATGGGGACAAAAGTGGTTTTTTCTTTCTCACTGTTGTTTTTAATTTACTAGGTGATTTTTTTGTATGTTCTTCCCATCATGGTATAACCCCTGTTGAAACTCTATTTGATTTCAGTGCTCTTCATCTTCTAATGTGGGGAGTGGAAGGGAAATAACAAAGTGCTGAAACAAGGATACAGTTTGACCCATTGTAACAATGAGATGTACAAGACACTTTGTTGAAAATGAACTTTACAACTCTGTACAACTTCGGTGTCGGGGAGAGGGAGGAGTTCGGGAGATGGGGAAGGAAGGAATAGTAGGGGAAAAACAAAGAATAAGTAACAATGCTCCATAGGAAATGTATTCATTACCTTATTCATGTAACCATAGCCCCTCTGTAGAGTATCTTTACAATAAAAAAATAAGTTCTGCTACGTTCCCCAAAAGGTGTGAACTGGAGGACTTTATGTTAAGTGAAATAAGCCAGTCACAGAAGAATGCCTACGAGATTTGGCTTCTTTGAGGTATCTATAATGATCAAACCTACAGAGACAGGGAACATAGTGGTGGTTTCCAACAACTGAGGGGAAGGGGAAAGTGGAAAGTTGCTTGATGAGAATAATGATTGGGATTTTTTTTCTTGTGACTATCCTGGGACTTTAACTCAAGGCCTGGATGCTATTTTGCTCAAGTTTAATGCTCTACCATTTGAGCCACATCTCCAATTCCAAATTTCTTAGTACGTAATTAGAGATGAGTTCTATGGGCTTTCTTGCCAGGGCTCACTTCGTACGAAGATCTTTAGATCTCAGCCTCCTGAGTAGCAAATATTACAGGCATGAGCCACTGGTGCCCAGTAAGAAAAAAACTTTATGTTGGATAAGTATGTTCTGGAGATTGGTTTACAATATGGTGCTTGTAGTTAACAATTCAATATTGCATATGCCAAAATTTAAGATGTTTAGATTTCATAGCAAGAGTTTTTGCTACAAAAGAAAAACAAGGGAATATGAAGAAATTTTGGGTTGGATATGTCTATTACCAGGAGGGAAAAAGGAGCAAATTATTCTGTAATCTGTTTATATTATCTCCAAAAGATCATGACCTAAAAGCCCAAAAGCTTTGTCTGCATTTAGCAGGTGACAGTGGTAATCATTTCTACTAGACATTGAATCAGCAATGTTGAGTAGAAATCTAGAGTGGGAAAGTGAATGTTTTATGGCTTTTCAAGTTCTCAGTTCCTGGAAATTTCCATACTGATTACAAACAAGTGAGGAGAAATAGGTGAAATTAATCCACACAAATATACTCTAAAACATATAGTGGTCCTGCAAATTACACACTCTCAAACATATTTCTCATCTATTTCTGAAAACCACTCACAAAATTCTCAAGTAGAGAGAAAACTTTTGAAAGAATTTTATATTTAAAATGCTAATTGGAGTCATATACTGCTTTTTTGATTGGGAATTTAGTTTGTCAGGTAGCATTATATTTCTTCTAGAGTTAATGAGGTTTATAAAAAGATGAGGCAAAGTAAGAATGTTCCTAAACATTGCAAAGATACATTCATTTCCCTGTCCTGAATAAGAATCAATTTTCAATACCCAAGATACCTTCTTTTATGACCTTTATAGAATTATAAATATCAGAACATGCCCTTTTTAATTGTCCAAATTTCTGACAGGAAAATATCTAAATTATTTACCGTCAGCTTTCTTACTTTTGTACTCTTAGCTCTAAGCCCAGTGCTTGACATGTAAGTGTCTAATAATTGTTAGATGAGAGGAAAGGTATTCTTAGAAAAATTCAGTCCTTTTGATCAAAGATATAGCCTCTGTCAGTATTGTTACCTTGTCACCATAAGGTATTCATTAACAACTTTTGTCAATGTAGGAGAAAATCTTGTCAAAGTAACGATGTTTTATAACAAAGGCAATGCTTGCCATGAAAAATTTTAACTTGGGAAATGAAATCAGTATTAATCATCTCTGTCACTATAGTAGCAACTGTATTTCTGCTTGTTTTGATCTCTATCCTTTATCTTCTATCTTTTATCTTCGATCCTTTATCTCTGCTCTTTCAAAACTAGGATTGAGAAGGAGTTCATGTCTAAGGAGGGGGATAGAAGAGTAAGATAGAGTAGAAAGAAGGAAAAAATTACTGTAGAATATTAATTGATTTCAGTATAATGCTGCCCATTTAGGAAGTATATATGGTTACTTATTTTTATCCGAACATATGAAAATACTAAGATGGTCTCAGTAAAAATAGCACTTAAAACAAAATTACACCAAAGCCTAGTGTTTACACCAGGTGGTCACAACAGTTCAGGAGAATTGAGCATCAGCAATTGCACATCATAACGAAGGATGACAGGTTGTGTTCAGGATGAAAAAGGACTCAAATGACCCAAGAAGGGATTAATGATGACAACTCAGTTTTTCTCTACCACCTTGGAGACAACTCTAGAAGATCTTAATAATATTAAAAAATAATAATAAACATATAGAAGTGTAACAATATTAAAAATACAGGTCGATATCTTAAGATGAACAATGGATTATGGTTAACCTTGTCATTATTTAAAAGTACAACTTACAACATAACTATGCAGATAAAATGATTAGTGTAACTGACTGTGGAATGCATCATTTTAGTTGTAGACCCTGAACCACGAAGATATTTTGAATTGTGGTCACTTTTGTAGTCATGTTTGTAATATTTGTGATGTTATTCTGGATACATAAAAGGCAAATAAATGTTTTAATACTATTAGTAAGAAATATTTTCAGAGACAGAGATGAAAGAAGAGGAGAAAGCTGAGGAGAGAAATTCAAAGATGTTGAAGTAAAAACCTTGTGTATTTAAACTTAAGTTAGAAATATTAGACAGAATTCATGATTGCTATTTTCCCCTCTAAGGAAAAATGCAGCTGTTTTTAAGGCATGGGAGTATGACAAATCAGATGCAATGAACATGAAGAATTCCAAATTGTCATATAAAAATGTGCTCCTAAATGGAACCAGAGCTCCTTGGGAAAATGGTTGGTTCTTTGTGTAGGACAGGAAGTATTCTTTCAGTATGAACATCTGATGTATTTTTGTATCAGAAAGCAAGAAACAAAAACTAATGAGGTTATGTCAAAAATAGGATGCAAAAATCTAGGTGCCAGTGGCTCATGCCTATAATCCTAGCTATTCGGGAGGTTGAGATCTCAGGTTTGAAGTCAGCCAGGGTAGGACTCTGATCTCTGGCCAACCACCAGAAAATCAGAAGGTAATGATATTGTTCAAAACATGTTTAGCTGACTTAACTGTAACATCTCCATACATCACTTTATAATAATAATAAAAGTGCACAAAAGGAAAATAAAGTAAAACTAAAAAGAATAAAATTGCAATGTAATATAAGTTGCTTCTGTTGGTACTTAAAAGGAGGCAGAGGAACAAAAATGAAAATCACATACCAAACTCATTGAAATATGTATGTCATTGTTAAAACATCAACTCATTATTTTAACTATTAGTAACTTTAAAAAAAGTTAAGCAATTATCCTATATTTACTTACAAATGTTATTTCAGATAACTATAAAGAAATAAATTATAAAGGAATACAGAAAGATTCCAGTTAGTTAATTGTGAAGGATAAAAAAAAGTCATATTTAAACACTAAGTAATGATGATCAATATATGCCAGAACTTTTAGCTAAGATCTTGATGTAGAGCTTTACAATGAAAGGAATCAAGTTGGCAAATCCTTGAATTCACTGATGGTCTCAGCACCAGTAACTTCTGGCATAATATATTACTAAAGCAATAGCACCTCCTATTAGTTATCCTTAAGAGCACTTTCTCCTTCAAATAATGAATCTGATTCACTTCAGTATTTAGTGCTCATTTCCAATCAATGGGAAATACTTTAGTACACGTCAATTGCCATAGGAGGAAATAACCACGTGCATTTGCAGATATTCAAGAAAATAATTGACTAATTTCTATAATATGCTAAAAACATAAAGGAAGAGAGTGAATGAAAGAGCATGAGATTTTAACACAACTTAAAAGACCAACAAATAGGAGCAATACAAGATAAACTCAGATATACAAGAAGCATAGATACGAAAATGATGGTCCAAGGCAGCCCCCGAGAGAAAATGGAAATGGGTGACTCTCTCCAAAAAATAACGAAGGCAAAAGAAGGGCTTGGGACATGTCTCAAGTAGGAGATCACCTGCCGAGCAACTAAAAAACCCTGGATTCAAATCCCAGTATAAGCAAACAAACAAAAAAGTAAGACCAATAAATATCAGCAGATTGATTTTTATGCTTATTTCCCAAAACAAAATGAAATAAAACAATGGTAATGATAATTTGGAAATGGGCTCCTAATTGAAATATAACAAAGACTCACTAATTTGGGTAGCTGTGATAATACTCCTTTGTCAGAGACATCTTGAAATGTTAAAACATGGAATAACATGATTTTGCTATTGCTTTAAAATATTCAAGGAGAAAGAGAGTAGGAAGAAATAAAATAATTTTGGAAACATGTTGATGGGGGTTTCAGGTAGTGAATGGGTGTTAGAAATGTTATACTTCGCTATACTTTTGTCTGGAAAATGTTATAATAATTCTTAAAAGTTTCACTTTTTGGTAAGTTGTGCCATCAAGTTACATAGAAGAGAAACATATTTAAAAATATGGATTGCTAAAGTTTAGAGTTGAATCCAAGTTTAAAGAAGAAATTAAGTCATTTGGTTTAAACAATAAACAATCTGCCACAAACTGGTATCCTTTACTGATGTGGTGAGACTATCACAAACCTTGGAAGATGTCAAAATAAGTCCAAACATGATGAAGAGAGTAAGTCTTATAGTGTAGCTCTGGTCTTAGTCTGGTGTAAAATCATAAAATGTTAACACATGATGCTGATATGTTTTAATAAATTTAATTGTATACTTCGTAACACATTTTGTAAGTCATTGAATTTGTGGGACCTTTGCTGTGCAAAGATTTGATGTATTAAAAGAATCAGTTATGTTAAATTATAATTGCAACGTTGTATAGAAATACTCAAATCTGCTGGGCGCCAGTGGCTCACGCCTGTAATCCTAGCAAATGAGCTGGCTGCGATCTGAGGATCACAGTTCAAAGCCAGCCCGGGCAGGAAAGTCTATGAGACTCATCTCCAATTAACCACTAGAAAACTGGAAGTGGCGTTGTGGCTCATGTGGTAGAGCACTCTCCTTGAGCTGAAGAGCTGAGGGACAGCATCCCAAGCCCAGAATTCAAGCCCCATGACTGACAAAAATTAAAATTAAAAAATTAACTAAATAAATAACGAAATACTCACATCTGTAATCAATGGTTAGATGCTCAGAAAAATATTTGTTTCCAAACTTTCAAAAGATTCATAAGATTTTCATTAGATGCACAAAAAGACCTTAGTGAATTTTTGAATTATTTAGCACATACTTGGCATTTAAAAATCCTGTCAAAATTAGTATTCAGAAATTTAAAGCTTTATGTTATTTTTTTTACTAAAGAAGAAAAAAATCCATCCTATGAAAATTGAAACACACTATGTTTATTTTAAGATGCTTTCTTTGTTCAGGATTTTATGAACTTTTTAGAATTCTAGTATCTTTCATTTGCATATTGAAAAGGAATCATGACACTTCACATTTGTCATGACTGATATAAGTTGATTTGATTATTTGCTGTTTAAAATAGAGGAGGTTGTGTGTTTGTGTACTGTACATTCACATAATCATTTTCGTAATGAAACAATTGTATTTGCAATACATACCTCTTGGTGAATAAATCTGATCAGGACACTACTTAAGACAGACGTCATTGAGATATGCCCTAGAGCAATGTATCTCCAGAGACAATAAAGATAATGATTACAGGACTAAATGTTCATATTTTAATTAATTAATTTTAATTTAAAAATTATTTTTACATAGCTAGTCACATCTTTTTTTTTTAAAGAATTCTGTTATATACCTGCAGTCTGAAGTTCTGTGCATTTGAAATTTCAGGTATTCTACAAATTGAATATGAAGATTTCATTTATTTTTCCCAATAATATATCAACCAGGAGATATCTGTTCAGAAAGAGATCATTGTCTTCAGTGGTTCTGGGTAGACGGCAGAGGAGAAGCTGGAGGCTAAACAAGCTCTCGCATGTAAAGCAGGTTTAGTGTTCCAGTGAACAGTCTTAAGCCAAGGAATCACACCAAGTGTGCCACTACAGTACAGAGACTTTGGCCAGAGAGGGAAAATCCAAGGAAGGAAACAGACCTGAGCAAATGCCAGAAGCCGCAGCTGCAGTGACGGCAGAGGTGGCAGCGTCCGTAGCCACCATACTTGCAACACAGCGAGTCTGGGACCTAGGTGCCAGACGCAGTGGGCATGCAGATTCTACTCAACACCAGCAAGAACTGACAAGGAGAAGACATCTTCATCCTGCAGATCTCAGAAGAGAGACAACCCAGGAACCAAGACTCTGGAGTGAGTAGAAGCATGACATCCTCACTCCTTCTCAGGGAGCAGAGGAGGGAAGGCCACCCCTCCCCATCCCCACTACCAGAGATCTCCATCTTTGATACTGACAAAGGGCTGGCTGGGCAGCTAGCTCCAACTCAGGACTTGGAAGAAAACAAAAGATTGATTTAGCAGGTCACAGGAACCTAACCTGACTTGGCAGGCTCAGCAACACCCAGCCCAGGCAGAAAAAGCTCCACCCATACAGGAGTGGCTTTGTTCACTGGGTAAATAGAGCCAGAGGCAGCCCCTTCCTACAGCAGCCTTGACAATCAATGGAAATTCAGTAAACATAAAGCATGAGAATGGCTCCAGGATGGGCTCTGTGAGTGTCTCAGAAGCTAGCCCCTCAGGGAAAAGCTACAGTTTGCTGAAAGGCCTCAACTCTACCCAGAACCTAGCCTCATCAAAGCATCTCCAAAATAGAGGAAACAGCCATCTCTCTCTTCTGTGATACTCAAAGCAGATCTCCTCCCAGAGAACTACCCTAGGAGGAGGATCACAAAATCTTGGATAAAGCAGAGCAATTTTCTGCTTACCCAAACAAACTGACTTAAGAAACCAATCAACCCACAGGAAAATCAAACACCATAATCATACCAGAGACTCCAACAAGAGACTGGTTATGGACACAAGGGACATACAGGATCTTCCCATGCCCCTCAAAAATATCAAAGAACTCTTTTATTGTACCGTTTTTTAAAAAAAAACTTTTTTAACTTTTCTTAATTTTTAATTTTTAACTTTAAAAAATTGTTTTCTATTAAACTTTTTTTCTTCCTCATAATTTTTATTTTAGGGGTATATGTGTGTGGGTGTTTTTGTTCATATAGGTTTACTAATGTTTTGATCCTTTATTTTCTTTCTTTCTCATTCTTTTCACATTCTCTTCTCTTTTGTTCATTTTTGCGTGACTTAATTGCTGTTCTGCTCACCCTCAAATATACCCGTGGTTGATTAGACTTAAATTCCTTAATAGCAGTACTACCTCTTTATACCTATATACTATTTTAAGCATTTTTATTTTTGAGGTTTTCAGGTCTTCTTCCTATCCCTCCACCTTTCTCATCCTATCCCCGTTCTTCTCGGTATATTACATTTCTAATTTTGCAGAATTTTAAAGTGTTTCACTTTTTAATTATAATTCTTGTTTTTCTTCTCTCTTTTTTCTTTTTCTTCTTTTTTTCTCTCTCTCTACTATCATTCTATCCAATCTATTTCCCTCTTTGAGAGTAGGGCTTAGTTAATTCAACACTCCCTTTGTCTTTCCACAGCCCTCTATTCCTATGTTTACCCACATCTTACCCTAAACCTAATAATTTCTGGTTTGACAAATTCTTCTTTGCTGTTCGTAGTCCATTAATACACAGTTGTTTGATGTTGAATAAATATATCTGTTGAACTAGATTGTATCTGCAGACTTTTGACTGTTCAACTACACACTTTGGTTGATGCTTGCATTAAGATAGTATTCTAGCACAAAACTGGTGTTACTTTCATCCCAAATGGGCAGAAGAAGATGGAAAAACAAAAGAAAAATGGCAAGTCCTGGTATCTCAAGTCCCACTCATGAAAATCAAGGGACAGAAGAGACAATGAATAATCCAGAGGAGAGCTCCCATAAAGCTCTACATACACTATTGGTAAACATGGTAAATGAAAAGATTAAAACCTGCAAAAGACTCACTGTGAGCGTGATAAGGAGAGAGGAGGCAAACCAAAGATAAATACTGGAATATCATGAGCTTGAGGAAGCTACTCAAAGATTGATACAGGAATTGCATGAGCAGCTTGAGAACACTCAAAGAGAAATAAAGGAATGGCGTGAACAGGCTGAGATCAGTCAAAGAGACAGAAATTGCATCAGCTGGCTGAGGACAGACAAAGAGAAAGTCAGGAA
The DNA here is from genome assembly GCF_024711535.1 of Dipodomys merriami. Taxonomy (NCBI): domain Eukaryota; kingdom Metazoa; phylum Chordata; class Mammalia; order Rodentia; family Heteromyidae; genus Dipodomys; species Dipodomys merriami. The sequence goes on along the minus strand of NW_027206496.1, from coordinate 272,667 downwards.
TGCTGTGAGAATGCTCAGAACACTGAAAGAGAACTACAGGAATTTCATGAACTGAGGAAGCTAATCAAAGAGTAATAAAGGAATAGAGAGAGCAGGATGAGAATACACAAAGATCACTAAAGACATTCATGGAATCCATGAATGTCTGAAAGAAGCTGAAAGAAGTCAGGGAGTCCACAAAGAGAATGCTGAATGGAAAACAACAGAAGGAATGGGAGTCAAGGAAACCATAACCAATCAACTAAGTGATTTGAGAATAAACACTGAACACCAAATTAAGGAAGTAAAGTTCATACAAGATGTAAAACAAAGCCCCAACAAAGAATTTGAAGCCATCAAAGCCGACCAAATAGAAGGAAAAGAAATATAAAAACAAAGTTGAAAGTCTTGATAGTAGGCTAGACCATGCAGAAGATCGAATATCAGGGATTGAAGACAGCCTAGATATTATAGAGAAAGAACATACAACCGTACAAGACAAATCCATGAAATATGATAGATCTATCCAAAACATGGCAGACACCATCAGAAGGCCTAATCTGAGAATAATGGGTGTAGAGGAGCACTTAGAGACAGAAGTTAATGGTGTAGGAAATTTTTTAACAAAATCTTAGCAGAGAACTTCCCAAACATGCAAAAAATAGGCTTATTCAGATACAATTAGCTTTTAGAACTCCAAATAGACAAGACCAGAATAGGACATCCCACCATCACAGTATAATCCACACAGGATCAATTCAGACCAAGGAAAAGATCCTTAAAGCTGTCAAGGAGAAAATATTAATCATATATAAAGGGAAATCAGTCAGAATCACCTGAGATTTCTCAGCAGACACAATTAAAGCAAGAAGAACCTGGAATGATGAATGCCATGGCCTAAAGACAAACAATTATCAACCAAGAATACTGTATCCAGCTAAAATCTCCTTCATAACCAAAGGTCAAACAAAAACCTTCCATAGCAAAGAAAAATTGAAACAATATATATCCAACAAACCAGTCCTACAAAAATTCTTAAAGATGTCCTACACATAGAAAACCAGCAACTCCACAATAAAGGCCAAGAAATCGCCCCTAAACTGAGAATCCAAGAATCATAGGAAGAACCCAGTTGCTGCAGCACACAAGAAGGTGGATAACATGGCACAAACTCCCAAATACCTCTCATTCCTATCTCTCAACGTTGAAGGACTTAACTCTCCAATTAAGCGACCTAGACTGTCTAGTTGGATTAAAAATCAAGATCCTTCTATCAGCTGCCTTCAGGAGTCACACCTTGCCCATAAAAACAAACACATTTTCAAGGTGAAAGGCTGGAACAAATTCTACCAAGCAAACGGCCCCCATAAACAGGCGGGAGTTGCAATCCTAATATCAGATAACATAGACTTCAAATTAAAATTATTGAGAAGGGATAAAATATGTCACTACATACAAATTAATGGATCTCTCTTTCAGGAGGATATTACAATTCTAAATCTCTATTCACCGAACAACGGAGCACCAATAGTTAGCCACTACTTTCCCTCAAATCCCACATAGATCCAAAGATATTAATTGGGGATTTTAACACATCATGCTCCCCACTAGATAGATTAACACGGCAAAAACTCAACAGAGAAACCACAAATCTAAACAACTGCATATGTCAACTACATTTAACAGACATCTACCTTATATTTCATTCAGGCAGCATCCAAATACACATTTGTCTCAGCAACATATGGAATATTTTCTAAAATAGACCACTTTTTGGGTCAGAAAGAAAACTTGTCCAAATTCAGAAACCTTGAAATTATACCTTGGATTCTCTCAGACCACAAGGGTATAAAATTAGAACTCAACACCAAAAACCACCAAAATCCTGTAACACATGGAGGCAAAACAACACACTGCTGAATCACGAGTGGGTCATGGAAGAGATTAGAAACGAAATTCAAAGGTTCAAGATATTGAACAAAAATGAACACAAAAATTAACAGCACCTATGGGACACAGCAAAGGCAGTACTCAGAGGCAAGTTTATAGCTCTTAGTTCCTACATCAACAAATTGGAGAGATCTGAAACTAACAGTTTAATGACACATCTGAACCTCCTTGAAAAAGAGCAGCAAGATAAACCCCAATCCAGTAGATGGAAAGAAATAATTAAAATTAAATCAGAATTAAATGAATTAGGATTAGAAAAAAAACATATATAGGATCAACATAACAAAGGTGGTTCTTCGAAAAAATTAACAAAATTTACAGATCCTTATCAAATCTTATCAGAGAAAGAAGAGAACACACCCAGAAACATCACCACAGAAACAACCAAGATTCAGAATATTATAAGGGAATACTTCTCAAAACTTTATGCTAATAAGTGTGACAAATGGACAGAAATGGACCTTTTTCTAGCGAATATTGACATGCCAAAAGAAAGCCAAGAAGAGTTAAACCATCTTAACAGGCCCATATCAAGCACTGAAATAGAAACAGCAATAAGAAACTTCCCAGCTAAGAAAAACCCATAACCAGATGGTTTTCAGCAGAATTCACACCAAGCAGAGCTCACACCAATACTGCCCCAACACTTCAATAATATTGAAAAAGAAAGTTCACTACCAAACTCATTCTATGATGCCATCATACCCTCATCCCCATACCAGGCAGGGACTCATCAAAAAAAGAGAACTATAGGCAGTTTTCTTTGATGAACATTGATGCAAAACTTCTCAACAATATTTTGGCCAATCGACTTCAACAATTCATCCAAAAAATCATACTATGAAACAGGATTCATTTCAGGGATGCAAAGCTGGTTCAATATAGGCACATCAATTAATATAATTCATCACATAAACAAGAGAAAGCATAACAACCACAACGTTATCTCAATAGATGCACCATTTGACAAGAGCCAACACCCCTTTATGATGAAGGTTCTGGAAAAATTAGGAATCCATGGAACATTCCTCAATACAGTAAAGGCTGTATATGACAAACCTACAGCCAGCATTATACTTAATGGTGAGAAACTAAAGCAATTTCGTCTTAACTCTGGAACAAAACAAGGAATTCCACTCGCTCCACGTCTGTTCAAATTACTATTAGAATGCCTAGATACAGCAATAAGACAAGATGCAAATATAAATGGGATCTAAATAGAGAAAGAATAAGTTAAACTCTCCCTTTTTGCAGGTGACATGATCTGGTATTTAAAGAATCACACAGATTCCACTACCAAATTACTCAAACTTATTCAAGTTTGGCAAAATAGCAGGGTATAAAACTAATCCTCAAAAATCAATGGCTTTTCTGTATGCCAACAATGAGAAAAGTGTGGCTGAAATTAGGATTGCAACTTCATTAGTAATAGCCCCACAAAAAATAAATTACCTAGGAATTAACTTAACCAAAGAAATTAAGGACCTCTATGATGAGAACTTTAAAAACCTGAAAAAGGAAATCAAAACAGAACCTAGAAAGTGGTAAAAACTCCCATGTCCCTGGATTGGAAAGATCAACATCATGAAAATGGCAATACTTCCCAAGGCTATCTACAAATTCAATGCAATACCTATCAAAATTCCAACCTCACTCTTCAAGGAAATAGAAGAGGCAATCCAAAAATTCATATGGAACAATAAAAGACCCCGAATAGCAAAAACGCTCCTCAACGGAAAGAACACTGCTGGAGGAATATCAATACCAAATTTCAAACTCTACTACAAAGCCATAGTAGTAAAAACAGCTTGGTATTGGCACAAGAACAGACCTCAGGACCAATGGAATAGAATTGAAAACCCAGAAATGAACCTACAGACCTATAGCCATCTAATCTTCGATAAGGGAGCTAAAAAAAATAGAATGGAAGAAAGACAGCCACTTCAGTAAATGGTGCTGGAAAAAAATGGTTAACTACTTGTAGAAAACTAAAGCTAGATACTTATATATCACCCGGCCCGAGAATCAATTCCAAATGGATCAAAGACCTCAGAGTTAAAGCAGACACTCTGAAAACATTTCTGGATGGAATAGAGGACAAACCCTAGGTCTCCTTGGCACAGGCAGAAATTTTCTTAATAGATACCCAGAAACTCAACAAATAAAAGAAAGATTGGAAAAATGGGGTTGTAGGAAATTGCAGAGCTTCTGTATGGCAAAGGACATAGCTAGCAAGATCAATAGAAACCCCCGGTTTGGGAGAAGACCTTCAATAGCCACACAATGGACAAGGGTCTCATATCTAAAATATAGCTTGAAATCAAAAAATTAAATCCCCCAACAACAAATCTTCAAAGAAACAACTGCCTAATAAATAAGTGGGCTGAAGACTTAAAGAGAAACTGCTCTGAAGAGGAAAGAGGATTTCCAATAGACACAGGAAGAAAAGCTCAACCTCTCTAGCCATAAAAGAAATGCAAATCAAAACAACATTGAGATATCACCGCACCCCAGTTAGAATGGCTATAACCAAGAACTCTAATAACAACAGATGCTGGAGGGGATGTGGACAGATGGGAACCATACTGCATTGTTGATTGGAGTGTAAACTTGTTCAACCACTTTGGAAAGCAGTATGGATATTCCTCAAAAGACTCCACATAGAGCTCCCCTATGACCCAGCAGTCCCACTTTTGGGCATTTACCCAAATGATCACCAACAAGACCACACTAAAGCTATCAGCACGAATATGTTTATTTCAGCATTATTTACCATTGCTAAGATATGGAACCAACCCAGATGCCCCTCAGTAGCTGAATGGATCAAGAAAATGCCATATATATACACAATTGAATTCTCTGCCTCCATCAGAAAGAATGACATTGCCTCATTTGTTAGGAAATGGAAAGACTTGGAAAAAATTACATTAAGTGAAGTAATCTAGGCACAAAGAAACAAAGGTCCCATAGTTTCCCTTATTTTCAATAACTAGTATATTTCTGAGTGAAGCAGAAAAGGTCAGTTATGTTGATGTTAGGGAAATGAAACCTAAGATATATATTCAATTTTTTTTCTTTCATGTGATTGTTTCTAACATATTTGTAAGATGATTTCTTTGTTGGTTTGTATGTCACTCCCCCATACTATAACCCTTGCTTTCACTGTATTTGATGTTGGTATAATTTGTGGCAGGGAAGGGAACAAACAAATCGTTTAAATAGAGATACAGTTTGACCCATTGCAACAATGAGATGTACAAGTCATTATATCGAAAAATTAACTTTACAACTTTGGTGATGGGGGTATAGGGAGCGGTGAATTCGGTGGAGGTGGCGGGGTGGTGGGGATTGGATGTGAAGGGATAGGAAGGGGAAACAAAGGAGGAAGCTACAATGCTTAGTAAGAAATGTACTCATTATCTTGCCCATGTAATTGTAACCCCTCTGTACAGTATTTTCACAATAAGAAAGCAAGATCATTGTCTTCTTAATCCTTAACATCTATAACATCTGTTAACATTCTTAATAGTCTATAACATCTGTTTATTCTTCTGAAAGAATGTCACTTTCAACAAAAACTGTCATCCTCAGATTGCCGGGACAGAATTCTTGCAAATGCAACCAGCAATTGATGTTTATGGCTTCCAAAATTAAGTTTGAGCCTGTTGCATATTAGACAGTCCATGAACGAAACGTATTCAGGTTCCTGCTTTTTTTGGCATTTTCTTTTGGCATTCTCTTCCATTACCTGCCTGTGATGCTCACAGTCACAGTGCTCTTCCTCCTTTGGCTTTGAACCCACTTTCTATAGAACATGGCTGTCATTTGGACTGCATTTTAAATAGGCTTCAGATTCTTGGAACTTCTGTTTGTCCTAGACGTCTAGCCTTAGAATAACAAGACTATGTCTATTAGATTTTTTATGGTAGTATATTACATTATGGTCTCTAATAAGAGTAGTAAACTGGGTCTGCCAGTACTTCATGTATTTCTGGATAAATTACTTCATTCTCTACTGTTTCAAGGTAAACAAGATTCGTCATATTATTTAGCTCTTGTCTGCCAATTTTTTTTTCTTGTCTCAAGGATCAGATGCCTTCTATGATTCAGAGTCTTCCTCTGCTGCTATTAGAATATTTCAACCATTTGGGGGGAAGGCTTTTTGTAAATTTTCACTTGCAAGGTTATCTTCCATGTAAGTGTTAATTGAAAAATACAAGGCAGTGTTGTCAGCTTTAACAAACTCAGTATAAAAAAAAAAGAAAAAAAGCAGACAATGTTATTTCTCAAGACTTTATGACTGTTTGTGGACTTGTTCTGAATCATTTTTATGTGACTCCTACCTCAAAAATGCAACAAAACTAGTTCCACCATCTATCCCGTAATGTTCCAGAGTTTTCCTGTTGTTACCATTGATAAATGCAATGAGGGGAACAAGTCACTCATTGAAAATAAACGTAGTGCTAGGTTTCCAGACTTGGAACTATAGTCTAGGAGTTTAGATATGACACCACAGCAGGAACTTGTTCTTAGAAATAAAATACAATCCCTACTGATAAAAATATCTTATCATTTATGAACTTTGAATGCCTTTTTTGTTGCTTTTTATGAAATGATAGCATTTTTTCTGAAGGCTAGGAAATCCAAGCTCAAGGTCTCTTTTGGTTAGGACCCAGGCTCTCTGTTTCCAAGATGATATCTTGTCACTGCACTCTTCTAAGAGGGGTGCTCTATCTTCCCTATAGGAGATCTAAGGGCAAGGAGGGGACAATTCCCTTCATCAAACACATACAAGGACTTGTAATCTACTTACCTGTCAAGTACCTCCTAAAGGCAATGCCTCTTTCTAATAGGCCTTGGATGATGAAGTTTCAGTGCTAGTTCTGAGAAGACAATAATATTCTAAACATAGCAAAGCTAGGTGCCAGTGGCTCAAACCTGTAATCCTAGCTACTCAGGAGGATTATATCTGAGGATCACAGTTCAAAGCCAGTCCGGGCAGGAAAGTCCGGGAGACTCTTATCGCCAATAAACCACTAGAAAACCGGAAGTGGAGTTGTGGCTCAAGCGGTAGAGTACTTGCCTTGAGCTGAAGAGCTGAGGGACAGCGCCCAAGCCCAGAGTTCTAGCCCCACGACCAACCAAAAACAAATGTCCTACACATAGCACAGATATTTATTGAAAATGAAGTAGTAGGTTTTTTTTAATACTATCCTATACAAAGAAGAGTAGAAGATATTAGGAGTGATGTTTAGAGTTGAAGGTAACTGTCATACAGGAAGTGGACATGGTGGGAGAGGTAGAGTGGAGGAATGCTTTCTTGTTATGATTTGAAGTACCAATGAGAGTTTAACCATGTCACATGAATTATTTTAATGAGAATAAAAATATTTGAAGAAAATTTTGAGTGACAGCCAGACATTGACATTGCAGAAGAACTAAGTCTGATGTTAAAAATCAACCCATTCTAAAATGGAATCTGACAGAGTAGAAATCCTAGAACCCGAGATGAATGCTAAATACTTAAAAGGACTAGATTTTAACAAGAGTATCTGCCTCTTAGTTTTCTATTGGGCCCTTCAAATTATGTAGCCAGAGTGACCAATAATAATTACTTGGATTCTAACAATTCTGATTAATTTTGACTGTTTTTGAGATATATGTAAATAGATTTATGTACTATGTGTTTTTCTTTTGTTTGGTTTCTTTCATTCAACACTGTATTTGTGAGATCCTTCCATATTCGTGTATTTATTGGTAGATTATTTATACTCACACTGCATAGCACTGTTTTCAAGACTTTGTATGTTTAGAAAAAATCTGGAGTGTTTATTAAAGCAGATCTCTAGATCCACTTTCAGAACTTCTGTTTTAGCTACTCTAGGGTAAGTTTTAAGGACTGGTTTTACTAACAATGCCAATATGTGATGCTGGAATGGGGATCGTATCTTGAGAACCATTTCTATAGAGGATGCCATATAGGAATAGACTACCATGCTTTCAATAGGCATTTGGTTTGTGATTACTGTTTTCTTTCTTGAGATAAGGTCTCCCTGTTGCTTAGGTTGGCCTGGAACTCTTTATCAGAATTCCCACTTCTGCCTCTCAAGTGCTGAACTTACAGATATATACCACAATGCCCACCTTTTTCTGATCACTTTAAAAAATATTATTCATGTATTTACTTTTGGCTATACTAGTTTATTATGATAATCTTCATTAATTCTTTATTAAAAATAAATAGCTCATGTAGTGAGACTATGTATTATCTTATTTTAAAAAATACATTGTACAGACAAAGGATAATAATGACATCATATTGTTTTCTGAGTGCCAAGCAATAAACTCATTTTATTACCATCTCCAGTTTGCTTATGAGAAAGTAAAAAGTATAGGATGCTGAGGTTGGCAAAGTTCAAGGACATGTCCTTAAGTACCACATCTCTTCCCCTAGACATGCCATATTAAGTATGACAAGCCAGAAGTGTAATCTATATAGGTATAGATCAGAAGATACAGGAGAAATCACTCTCACTGCAGAAATCTCTGCCTTGCATTCATAGAGCCAATACTCCAGCTGATGGGACAGATACAAAGTATATACAATAAAGGATAACAGCAGGTAGGTGGGTACAAGTCAGTGAGCTCAATTTCATTTGATAAAATATACAGAAATAATTCAAAAAGAAAAGAATTGAGTCCTACAATCCACGGAGAAATTTAGTAAACAATGTGAAAGGGCCTTCAAGGCAAGGAGGATATTCTGAGTAAAATATCATATGTTCTGACAACTGAAAATAGTTCTATCTGGTTGAGACATAGGGTGAATACGGATGAATTGCATCGTAGAAAACACCTCATGGGGGCTTTGTTATATGAGAGTTCAGAAAAAGGTAAACAAGGGAAATGCGGTCAGATTTGCACTGTGTGTGCATGTGTGTGTATGCGTAGGTACGCATATGTGCAGAGCATGTGTGCACTGGGCCTGGAGCTTGAATTCAGAGGCTAGGTATTGTCCTCAAGGCATTCTCCTGGTTAATTGAAGATGAGACTTTGGACTTTTTTTCCCTCTAGCTGGCTTCTAACCTCAGTCCTCAAATCTCAGCCTTCTGAGCATCTGTGATTATAGATACGAGCCTCTGGTACCTGGTTCAGAAGTAGAAATGGTCAGATAAGTTGATGTTAGGTGAAATGAACCCCAAGATAGGGACTCAAATGTTTTTTTTTCTTACTTGCTATTGTTTCTAATATATTTATGAGATGATTTCTTTGTTGCTTTGGATGTCCCTCCCCCACGTTATAACCCCTGTCACTGTATTTGATGTTGGTATCATTTGGGGAAGGGAAGGAAAAAAGCAAAGTGTTTAAATAGGGATACAGTTTGACCCATTGCAACAATGAGAAGTACAAGACGTTATGTCGAAAAACGAACTTTATAACTTTGGTGCGGGGGAGGGGGGAGGAAGATGGGGAGGTGCGGGGAAGAAGGGGAGATGGGAAGGGATGGGAAGGGTAAACAAAGGAGGAGGCAACAATGCTTGATAAGAAATGTACTCATTACCTTGCTTATGTAATTGTAACTCCTCTGTACGGTATTTTCACAATAAAAATAAAATAAAATAGGTTTAAAAATTTGCCTTTTAAAAGATCACTAAGATGTCAGATAAAGGATAGACTATAAAAAAGGAAGAAAACAATACATTGTCATAACTGAAACTTTTAAGGAGTATTCAGTCAATAGTACATTTTCCTCAAAATTTCTAGCCATAATAGAGCAAGTGATTGATATAATTTTTGTTAGGCACTTTAAGTAATTTCTAATATTAATCTATCTATGCCTACTATATTTATTATCTACTAAAACAAAGATAATGATAAAAATGTCATTCCATTGTAATACTTCACTTGAAATCACTCTGTCTCCAAAGATAATACAATAGATAAGTTACAAAAGTATTCTGGAAAATTACAGACTTGAAAGAAATTGAACTGATTGTAAAAACAAATTATTTCAACTTGATTGATTGGTTCTAAGAATACAGAGTACTTCTAAAGGGTTGGGTATAACAATAGTCATGAAATTAAAAGAAGTGATATTCCTCTGGTATGTGAGAACTCTCTGTTATAGAGCTACAGAACTATATACATACTCTGTTCCTCTTGAGCAGTAATTTCAAAAATTTTAGATACACTGAAAATGTTAATTATGACGATGGCATTAATGATATAGGTAACTACTGTTCATTAAGTGCTTATTGTGAATTGAATGTTTCATTTTTAAATTAATTTTATTTCTAATTAACATTTTTTATTATTGTATAAGTGGTTTCAACTCAATGGTCAAGTGTTTCATTTCTATTATTTCAATTATATAGATTAACTATCCTTTCTTTGAAATTTTAGGCATCAGAAGTGTTTTAGATTTCAGATCTGTGATTGGATTTTGGAATATTTGTACATGTGTGTGTGTTTGCATGTATCTTTTAGGACAAGATTGAAATAAAAATATGAAATTTACTGTTTCATATACAATGAACATATTCTGAGGTGATTATATATATATATATATATATATATATATATATATATATATATATATATATATATATATATATATACTGTGTGTGTGTGTGTGTGTGTGTGTGTGTGTGTGTGTGTGTACCTTCATTTTCGCTGAATTACATCAGAGGCAATTGGGAATTTTCCTCTTGTGAGGTCGTGTCAATTCTCTGAAAGCTCTGGATTCAAGTATTTTGGACTTTAGATGTTCAGGTTAGGAATGTTCAGCCGTTTCCAATTCTATGAAGCTGGTATCATTATTCCCAATTAGCGCTAACAAAACTAAGGCTTAAATAATTTATCCAAAACACTCACATTGAATGTGTTAATTACTTACAATGTGAGGATTTTAAGCCTCACATTTATGAGGGTTTTAAGACTCACATGAATGTTACCTAGAAACTCATGTCTTCAATTACAACATAAATCTCTTTGTTCTCTAGATCTGCATGTGATACTCAATTTCCAATAAATAACTAGCTCCAAAATACATGAAATATGTCAAACAATGCATTGAACAAAGCTTTTTAGGGCCTAAATAACTTTCTTTAAATCTTCATAAAAGATAAGAATGATACACAATTAACAGAATTATATCCCATAATTATAGCCATAAGGAATAGGACTATAATTATAACCATAAGGAATAGAAAAAATGTGTAAAATTTAGAACTGATTTCAAAACATTTTCTCAATTAATTCTAAAAAAAAGAAAGATAAACATAATGAAAGTAGAGATCTCTATACAATGGACAAGAGAAGGGGTATAAGAGGAAGATTTATATGCAATGGGAACTAGAACAATAGATAAAATATATGTAAGCGCTCATGCCTGCTATCACAGCTACTAAGGAGACTAAATCTGAGGATCCTGATTTGGAGCTTAGCCAGACAGGAAAGCCTGTGAAATTATTTCTGATTAACAAGAAGTAGATGAGTGGTTTAAGTGGTAGAGAGCAGAGAGCCAGCCTTGAATGAAAAAAAGCAAGGGAAAGCACTCAGTAAGCCCCAGTACTGGGAAAAAAGGGAACACACACACACACACACACACACACACACACACACACACACACACACACTGCACATAGATATGGAAACTGAGAGTGTGATAGGGCTTAAGGGTTTGGTGGAAAGTATCCCTTCTGATTGCTTTGGTAATTAAACTTTATATCATAACATTATAGAGAGGAATGACCCCCATGAAAATATCAAGTAAATATACAGACATAAAACTATGAGTATTTCAACCCCCAACTCTAAAGCAGAGGGAAGACATTGGGATTTTGTAGAGGGATTAGGCAGCCAAGAGTTGGAGTGTTAAGTTCTGGTTAGCTTGGAACTTGTGTGTCTCAAAGTTTTTGACTATTAAAGGTATATGTTCTGTTGGGCACTAGTGGCTCACCCCTGTAAATCTTTGCTTAAAAATTGCTTTTTACATATAAAATTAATGATTATAAATACTAAGAATGAAGTTGACATAACTAATTTAAATATTTAATTAGTTATTTCTGGACTTTGACTTTAGTCAGTTTCATATTTCGAAACTAATTTCAAAGTATTTTTATGCTTCCAGGACTTATGTAAGTCCTTGAAAAGCTAGCAGGTGCAAGGCTTAGGTCCTATATTGTATAACAGAACCAATGGTCATGCACCACATGTTACATTGAGTATGCACTGGTGTGGCATGAAGACAGGCACACTTTCTCCTGCATCAACCTATGAGGGAAAACTCCAGTCATTCTCATAGAGGGTTTTGAAACAGAAGTTCAAATTCTACAAATACACACACACACACACACACACACACACACACACACACACACACATACACACACACACACACACACACACATAGGCATTTTACCAGGGGCAAGATCACAGAAGATCCATCCTCTTTCCAGTAGTCCCTTTCCTCCAAAGGCTTTTCACTTAGCAGCCAGTAATTTTGTCTGACTTATCTCTTAGCATTTATTATAAATATAAAATGGTAAATTTCTAACTACATTGTTCTCTCTGATGTATTCAGTGTCACACTTCTACTGTAAAAAGAAGCCTTTTCTTCACATCTATTTACTATCTAATTTATATAATTATCCATACATCTACCCACATAGCCATCTATCTATCTATCTATCTATTTATCTATCTATCTGTCTGTCTGTCTGTCTATCATCACTGGTGTCTTGCACTTTTGGAAGAACCAATGTGTAGCCTTGGATTCTTATTCTATCCAATGGATTATTGTCTACTTACATTTTCATAGATATGGCCAAATGGGACTTTTTTAGAATTGATCAATTGCCATATTCTTTTGTTGTGTCCCCAGATATTTATATATATTATTTTCCTAGGAACTCTAGATCTTATTAGTGTGGAAAGGTACTAAGGAAAAAAGATTTGAGTGCTTGATAATGTGTTTAATTAATTTTCTTTAGTAAAGAAAGCTAGAAAACACAAAATATGTCCATGCATTCAAACTTCTACTAAGCTTTACATTCTAATCCAGACTTCATAGAATTTTTCCTTTACTATCAATATTCCATTTGTAATGCCCATCTATAATGAGAAATTTTGTTCCCACTATAAATACATTTCCTTACTTGTTCAATTTATGTAGTTCTACAATATACACAAAGTTTCAGAATAACTAAATTCTTACACTCCTACAAAGGACAGCAAAAAAGTTTATAATTTTTCCACGTTTTTATTTAGTAAGAGCTTGCTGAATAACCTAGGGTAGCCTCAAAAGCATGATCCTTCTGCCTCAATCTCCCAAGTAATATGTATACAAGTCTGTTTGACCACCACCTCTAACATTGCCTTTGCTAGGCAAGCTTTTTGCCACTAGCTATATGTTAACTCTTTATCTTCTTTAGATTAAAGATATAACGTAAAGCTATTATATGCCAAAATAACTGGGATAAGTTGGATTTATTTAATACTATTTCTGGTTCATTATCAAATGTGAGGTATGGATAATTTCTACTCCACTTATTAGCTTAAATAAAACTTTCTAATGCTCTGAATTAAGTTCTGTTAGGTGATTTCAGTATCTTTGTTTTTCTGTGAAGAAATTTCCCTTTGAATCTGTTGTGTTTCAAAATAGCAGTAATCTGGTCTCTCATTTCAGCTCTGTTAACCTCTGAACAAGTGGTGAGTTTCAACACACTTTTACTGAAAAAAATTGAATTTTATGTAATAATTACTACAGGATTTTTTTAAAAGTAGGAATTGGAAGAGGTAAGTTGTTACCTATCTTTCTGCTCTATTCCACCTCTTTTCTTTCTGATTTCACAGGCAGAAGAGATACTATTTGAAGTTTGTTGACAAACATTTCTTAAGATGTTGGGTATATTCTAGGCACTGAAACAACTAGATCTATCTGAGGATTAGCATCTAGTGTCAAAATGAAATTGTCCTGTGACATGAGGCATCCACTGAGAACATTATAAGCTTTTTCTACATGATATATCAAAAAAGTACATGTTTTTATTTGACTAATAATAAGCACATTTCTGTTTATTTTAAAGTATATTTTTGCCTGGTTTGCTTTCCCTCTAGTGATTAAATGGCAAAACTAAATTTCTCACTTGGAGTCCTATGTATCAAGTTTGTGTAAGAGTGTGAAGATCCATTACTGACATCACTATACTATAAATCATTGTAAATAATTTTTAAGATGGGTCAAATCTATGTAACCTAATTTGGACCCACCAAATGAAAATTATGTGTTCAAAATTAATTTTTTCATATGTATTTACAAATGATAAAAAGAAGACACAAGACAATGTATCTTCAACAATAGGGGAAAACCTCTTCACACAAAATTTAAATTAAGTAGGAAAAATATTAACATGAAGTGTTTTTTGTCTCATTTTCTCCCTAGATTCTATGAGGTGTGCACCATCTTTCTCTATAGTCTAAACAGATTATTGCTTATTTCTGTTAAATTCCTATGATGCAGTTGATAAGATTTCCTTCTTTTGCCTTAATTGCTGGTGAAAAGAGTATAGTAATGAACTAGAGAATGCACAAGGAACTCCCATGGACTTATGAGCAAGTTTATGCTAGAATCCAGAAAATCCTTTCCCTGTATCTCTCCTCTTCTGAAAGGAAAGCCTTGGATAAAGCCAGTGTTTATTACTAAATAATGGTCCATTTTGAGGATATATTTTTTGAAGATTTAAAATTATATGATGTTCCTCATACTTTGACTGATGGTTAGTGATCATAAGCAATTTGTAGGCCTTATGTGGGTTCTCTTTCTTTTTCTGTGCACAGGTCTGTTCTGTGGACAAATATAAATTAATGCTCAGATACAATTTCTGTTATGTATGATTGGGTGGAAAGGGGAACAGTAAGAGGGATAAACCTGATATTATTCTTAATAGTGAAGCGAGAATAAAGCCAGTCACTGCAGACACAGCACTTATACACTCAGTAGCATGCACTGGAGGCTTTTTTAAATTTTAATTTTATTATAAAGGTGTTATACAGAGGAGTTGCTGTTATATAAGTAGTGCAATGAGTACATTTCTTGTTGAACAGTGTTACCCCCTCTCCTGTTTTTTTTTTCTTTTAGAGGATTTTTCTGACACGAGACAACAAAAACAGTGCCCACAAATTCCAGGAGTTGGTTCTAAGAGTTATCAATCATAGTTTTTAATGGACACGAAGTCAAAAGTGACCATGCCTGGCCTTGTAGCAAGATTCAAAATGTTGGCCAAATATTGTCATAAAACATTCAAGTGTTAGCTGGCTGGTGGCTCATGCCTGAAACCTCGCTACTCAGGAGGCTTAGATCTGAGGATTGAGGTTCAAAGCCAGACTGGGCAGGCAATTCCGTAGACTCATCTCAAATTAAGCACCAAAGACCTGGAAAAGGAGGTGTGACTCAAGTGGTAGAACATTAACCTTCAGCAAAAACCTCAGGAACAGCAAGCTGGCTCAGAGTTCAAGCTGTAACATACCAAAAAAAAATCAATCAAACAAACAAAAAGAACTGATATACTCAACAATCTTGTTAAGGGAGGTTTTCAGATAACAGAAGGCAGACAAGAGCTAGGTAACAGAATTGCTAATACAGAGTAAGGGCCAATTCTTAAGAATTAAATCTCAATGTATCCTGGGTTTAGGTTAACATACAAGGTCTCTAATGATTATATGTTAATTAGGTTACTTACAGAGGCTTTAATACTTTGGCCATAAAATATATCCATTTCAAACATGTGTTACTTCATACAAATAACACCTTATATGAAGCATGTCTATGTGGGAATCTATACGATTGGATTCCTGTTATGTTTACAATAAACAATCTTATGCCAGGTATACCCCGCTGTGAATGACAACTTTCTTGTTAGCAATACCCTGGGTTTTTGGTTAAAGGATATTATCCTTAGAATATTTGTTTATAAGGATATTTAACTAGTCATCTTTTCTCTTCCCTAGAAGTATCCTCTTACAATGGAATCGAATGAATTGGAAACATTTTGTTTATTTACCAGATGGCAAAATCCAGTGGGTTGAAATCCAGCCAAGTTCTTCCTTTCTGAAATCTGAATTCATTTTGTAATTACTTAAGAACAGAATCAGATAAACTTTAAGGAATTTTGTTTGTCTCATATTCATTTACCTAGTAAATGTATCTCACATCAAATTTTAATAGGTAAAACAGTTCAAGCATTGGTGGCTCATGCCTGTAATCCTAGCTATTTAAGAAGCTGAGGTCTGAGGATCATGGTTTGAAGCCAGCCAGGACACAAAAGTCCATGAAACTCTTACCTCTAATCAAACTCTAGAAAATCACAAGTGGCTCCATGGCCCAAAGTGGTAGAGCACTAGCCTTGAGCAAAAGAGCTCAGGGACAGTGCTCAGACCCTGAGTTCGAGCACCACGACTCACACAAAAAAAGGAAAGGAAAGAAAAGAGGAACGAAAGAGGGAACGAAAGTGGGAAGGAAAAAGGGAAGGGAAGGGAAGGGAAGGGAAGGGAAGGGAAGGGAAGGGAAGGGAAGGAAAGGAAAGGAAAGAAGGAAAGGAAAGGAAAGGAAAGGAAAGGAAAGGAAAGGAAAGGAAAGGAAAGGAAAGGAAAGGAAAGGAAAGGAAAGGAAAGGAAAGGAAAGGAAAGGAAAGGAAAGGAAAGGAAAGGAAAGGAAAGGAAAGGAAAGGAAAGGAAAGGAAAGCACTGGCCTTGAGCAAAAGAGCTCAGGGACAGTACTCAGATCCTGAGTTCAATCACCATGAGTCACACATACAAAAAGAAGAAGAAGGAAAGGAAAGGAAGGAAGGAAGGAAGGAAGGAAGGAAAAAGTAAGGAAAGAAAAAACTTACACATGATACTTAAAAACGTGCTCTTTACTATCTGGCATAAGGGAGATGGGACAAATTGATATAATCTGGGCAGTTTTTGTGACCTTTCCTCTTTGAATTTAACATATTCTCTCAGTGTGATATAATAAGGATGCATTATGCTAGGGGATGATATCCTGTCTTATAAAATCAAAGCATACTCACCCAAAATGCAAAATAGGAGTAAACGTAATAGAGTAAGTCACATTTACTAATGTTAGTAAATAGAATAAATAGAGTAAGCGTAAGTAAAAGTAGTAGAGTAAGTAATATTTACTAATGTTAGTAAATATCCTTTAATGATATATATTCTCTCTTGAATGGGATCAACTTAATTTATCATTAATAAATTCATGACCCATTATCAAATTCAGAAATCTCTCTTAGCAACATCTCATACCACCTGGAAATATTTTGTAAAGAAATTGTTATATCTCAACCATAGCTTCTCATGAACAGTTTCATATCAAACTAAATGTCAGTAGATTTCCTTCCAGTTTAGTTTTTGCTCATAGTTAATGAATAAGCAAGAATTAGATATCTTGCATATAAATAATACAAAAGAAAAGAAAACTAAGCAATATTAGGACTATGAGTCTGTTGGCTTTGTGTCTTCCACTTGATGGGCTTTGATACACTAACTACTATGAAAATTTACTTTTTAAAAAAGAATCCATGGGCATTTAGAGCTATAACATCAGTGCAGAGAAATTACACATGGTAGGAGCATACAGCTTCTCTGAGACTTTTGACAAAATATGTGAGCAATGGTACATGCCATATAAATCTATTTTTATTTCATATTTATTTATATTTATAGTGTATTTATTATATCATAATATTTATATATTTATTGCTGATACCATGGTTTAAACTCAAGGTCTTGTGCTTGCTTAGCTTGTTTTCTTTGCTGGCATTTTACTACTTGAACATGTCTCCAGTCCTGTTTTTTGCTGTCTATTTCGGAGATAGATTCCCAAGTACTTTTCTGCCTGGGCTGGCTTTGAACAGTGTTCCTCTGAATCTGAGCCTCCTGAGTAGCTAAGCTTATAGGCATAAGCCAACTCTATTAAGCCACCTCTGTTTTGGAGATTTCATGACAGTTCAAATGTAACTATAGGCTTAAAGAGAAAGATATACAGGATAGACTATTATATATTTTTGAAAAGCAATTAAATTATAATCAAATCCACGTCCTTGAATATAGATGATATAGATTTTAAGAAAAAAGTTTGAAACTACTAATTTGCCAATCTTAATGAGCTTTTATTTGTTTATTATTGTCTAATCTATTATTGAAAATAGCTCTAAAAAAATCTTATGTTCTACCCGTATTAGTAACATCTCAATGTGGAAACAGCTTTTGCTTGAAGTACAATTGAATCTCAATGTGGATGGTACTCAGGAGTTTGTAGAGGAGCCTCTGCTGGCCTCCTAAAGATGTGCCTACTGCCATCAGAGTACTGGCTGCCAACCTTCTGCCTTTCAAGTCCAGCAGATGAGGGATTCTAAGAAACATCACTTCTTGCCTGTGAAACACAATGGGCATAAAAAGAGGGTTACCACAGGCCAAGGATGGATACTATAGCTTACTATCTCAATATCTGGTACATTGAAATTTTATTTAAAGCATCTGTACGCAATCTTTGTATGTTAACATTCATATATTTACCTCAAAGATATGAATTATATCTTCTTTATATAAAAATTAGCAACTTTAAAGTATAGACTGAAGGAAATTCAAAATGGATTTGTCTCATAGTTGAAAGTAATCATGTCAAGAAGACATAATCTTTTCATACTTATATTTATCATTTTAGTCACAAATGTTGCAGAATACTCTGAATTTTGCTTTGTGTTTTGATAAGCAAGAACTGTGGTTTATCATTCTTCAGTGTCACAAGCATGACTAGAAGACAATAATGGTTGGGATAAATTTGTGATCTTTTCTTCATTAGAAAAAAGGTTTTAAGAATCAACATATAAGTATGTATTTACTTCAGTTAACAATACTATTTTTAAGTGTTTAATATTTATTTGAAATCATTCCAGGGAACCATATGGAAGGGGCTAATAATATAATATTCCTCTTCCTACTACTCGTCGTCCTCCTCCTCCTCTTCCTCGTCCTCCTCCTCCTCCTTGTCCTCCTCTTCATCCTTCTCCTTCTCCTCCTTCACGAGTCCTGGGCTTGAACTCTGTATGGGCACTGTCCCTGAGCTGCTTTTGCTCAAGGCTAGCAGTATACCACCTGAGGCACAGCACTACTTCTGGCTTTTTCTGTTTATGTGCTACTGAGGAATCAAACCCAGCGCTTCATACATGCTAGATAAACACTCTACCACTAGGCCACATTTCCAGCCTAACAATACTATTTTTAAATTAAGGATCTGTAGGAAACAAATTGGTAGTTTGTCAATTTGTTTTTCACATGAATGGTTTATACTGGATATATTTATGAGTTATTGAATTATCAAGTCCTTTTATGTGTAAAATTGTTTGAAATGATGCTATATATCAGACATTCATATCTAAATTTTATGAGGAAGAAATATGGAGGCTAACATCACAGATAGTCAGTGATATTATCTAGGAATTGGATCTAGGTGGCTCCTGTTAACCAATTGCAATTGAAGGTAATATTATAGAACTAGTGGGAACTATATGTTTTTTTTATTTCAGTATACTAAAAGCCAAAGAGCTGAAGTATCTTGCCTTTGACTATATTGTGAACTACAGAGCTGGAATTATAAGGTACAATAGCAAGGCTACGTTAAGCAAGGTTGTAGCAAACTTGAATCTCAGTGGATTTAATATAGAAAACTGTGATTTATTCTTTCATAATGGCTACTAGGTATTCAGAACACCCTGAGGAATGTATTCTACTTCCCTTACTGCCTTAGACTGGAAGTGACACAGTAAATTCCTTTACAAAGAATGAAAACAAATGATCTCAACCTCACTTTCAGAATGTGTGCAGGAATGTAGTCTTCTTACAGATGTCCCTGTCAGAATGAGTCCTTATACTCAGCCACTTACTCTTATCGTGCCACTTACCTGTGTCTCAACTTAGATACTGTGAACTTTGAATCTGGTCTGATGTTATTCAAAGAAAATTTGTATCCCTAAGAACTGTTTATTCTTAGCTTTCCTTGCTTTAAAAATATTAACTTAAATATTTAAAAAATATTATTATTCTTATAATGGATGGGATTTGGGATATTTTCTTTATCATACTCAATATTAGACAACAATAAACCCTTATTCAAAATTGATGGAGAAACTCATTAGGCTTCAAGAAAGAATTTAGGTTTCAGATTTATTTCTTCAGGTTTTATAGTGAAAATGGGCACTCTGAACATTTCATATCCCTACTTTCTCTTGAAAAATGTCATTCTATAGCTCCAACTACATTTTCTTAGGTGAAATAGCTACAAAAAATATCATTGCAAAACAGAGGAAAATTAAGCCAAGAAATGATGTTTTTATAGTACTCTGAACAAAAGCCATGGTATATAAATGAGAGACATACACTTCATATTTATCATATTCATATAATATATAATGATGCAAAAATTCTAAAATTAAGTAATATTTTAATAAAATATGTAAACCTCACTCTACACTGACACCAAAGGACAATAAAATATGGTAGAACAATTTAATATCACCAAACAAGTTGTGCCATGAAGATTTTACTCTGCAGCCATGTGCCCATATCAAAGGCCTGGCTCATAGCCTCTGGGAGCTTTGGAAAGCTCTATCTTTGTACAGAGAATTTGGGACAAACCAGAGGCTTTATACTAAGGATGACACGTGTGAATGTTTTTGTTATCCTAGGATGCTGACCATAGTATGTAAGTTTACTTCAATGAAGACAGGAGGTTATAGGGACTGAGTCTCATAGCTGATTCATGCCTCCATGAGCAGCCCCCAGTAAAAACCCTGATGTTAACACTCTTGTGAGTTTCTCTGGTTGGTACCAAACCTTGTCTCATACTGTTGCTGGGGGAATTAACTTCTGTCTGCTTCTACTATATTAGTCGAGAATAACTCAAAGTTTGCTGATGGACTTTGCTGTCGGGTTTGTTTTTAATGCCTTTGCTTCAGTTTTCACTGCAATAAATGGCACTGCTTTACCCAGGTCTTCAAGTCTTTCCAGTGAATTACTAAAAAGGAGGGAGTTCTTAAGTCCTTTAAAGCTCAAAGTGACTAAAAGTTCATAAATAAACTATTTTCTAAACAAATTATGAGACCAAGTATCATAATAATATTTCAAGTATTTGTTAGTCACTTTTGAATGAATATCCTTTTCTCTGTTTTCTCTAAAGACAAAGAATCCAGCATTGCTTTAATCTGTAGAAGTCTTAAAAGCTTTGTGCATAAGGGTATGAGTTTTAACCTAATCTTACAGAGCTCAGGAGAGAATAGAGCAATGCTTGAAAGCTGCAATCCAGACAACAGTGTAATGAGAAGAAATGAGTTGAAATGTGACTATGAGGTAAGTAAAAAGTTAGTCCTAACAATGTAGATTGGGGCCAAGTTGAAGAGGTTTTTGATTTTTCTGTTGTTTTCCATGAGACCAACAGATACACTTTCAGTAAATTTCAGTTAATCAGATTTCTGAAAGTTTCTGTATGAAGACAATTCCCTATAGGGATCTCTGTATGCTGCTAAATTCTAATCAAAATCTTACTGTTAGAAAAAGCACCTGTAATAAGGATATTGCAGTATTCCACACATATTCTCTCATTGTGACGTCCTTATCAAATTAACACAATACAGAACTGCAAAACTGATTTGTCTCCAGCCAGAAGTTGTTTTCTCCACCTACCATCTAAGAATCCAGCTATGTTCTCTTGGATTATTGTAAATCACAGTAGTAAAGGTTTCACAATCACAATCATAATTTGAGTAATGAAATATGATGCAAATCCACTTCTGTCCCAGTTTCCCTGTGTTTTCCATGGCTCTAAAGCTTCCAGAATGACTGTTGTCAGAAAGATGCACTGGCATTTATGTTATTGATCACAGAGAACCTGAGTGCATACTGGTTTCTTTGGAAGTTATTTTTGAGGGATTAGGGTTAGAATGGGTGGAATTCATATGTGTCAGGTTGAGGTAAATATTTGGATTACACAAGAACATGAGGGTTTCAAAGGTTATAGCTTCATGATGACCACCTCACATTTTCACTTGCACCAGCTTGGCCACTGCCTTTTCCCCACTGCTATATAAAGATAATATATGAAAGATATGCACTGATTTTAGTTTGTATTGTTTGTTTGTGTTTCTTCTGTCAAATGTGGAAAATAAAGGCAATCTATACTTGATGCTCCTTAATTTGATTCACTTCAAAATTCAGGTGTTTTGGCCATATTGTAGTACTAATTTTCTCACAACTATAGGCTATCTTTCACATTTATGAACGTATCATCTGTATTTATATTATGTGAACATTTATTCCATTTGCTTCTTACTATTTAGTAGACATGTGCTTGCAATACACTAAAATTAGACCTCTTATTTATTTCCTTTTCCTTAAAATTATATTCTTTCATATATTTCCTATCTCAATGTCATCAGTGTCCACGGTGATTTTTAAGTCAGAATCTGCAATCATTATGACTTTTCCCACTTCTTCATAAGTCCATTTAGCCACCATGTTCCAGATAATTTACTGCCAGAAACTTCATTATCCTATGCTCATTTTTTCCTGTTTTCCTATATATAAACAGCAGCATTAGTTTAGGCAACTATTCTTGTCTGATTCTTGTTTCTTATTTTGTATTTTTCATTTTGAAAATATATCATGAAATGTTGTAACAGATGCTTAGAGTATAGAGCAAGAGACATAAAAAGGTCAAGGTAAATCTTGTTTCCCTATGCTGCTAATCCTAGAGGAGTCTTCTATTGAGGAAAACGAACTGGAGCTATAGAACTGGAGTTCTATTGATATGTTAGGCTGAGCACCTGAGTGGAGATGTTGAATTGATGACTGACCCATAAATTGGATTTAAGGATACAGATTTTGGAAGTCACCTGGTTAGTAGTGGTATCAAAAAGCCCAAAGGTTGGATAAGGTCAAAAGGAACTGAGTCTAAGTAGAAAAGGTAGCTGTCTGTAGACTAATAAGTAGAAATTTCCAATTATTTAGGGGATGAGATAAAGGGGACAAGGGAAGTATAATGTAGGTGAAGGTCAGCTACAGGGAAGTGTAGTTGTAGATGTGGGAGGGAAGGGATGGTAGGGGAAAAACAAAGGAGGAGGCAACAATGCTTGATAAGAAATGTACTCATTACCTGGCTCATGTAACTGTAACCCCTCTGTACAATATTTTCACAATAAAAAATTATTAAAAAAAGAATAATTGAGGTGATTAAGCAGGAGCTTCCAGAGATGTGTGGTGTTGGAAACCAAGTGATAGGCTCTGTGAACTAATGGTGAAGGGGAAATAGATGAGAACTATTAGCAACTTGAAGCTTATTGGTGACTTTCCAATTCTACTAAAACATTGGGGCAAAAATCAATTATGAACAGTGTCTAAAAAGAATTAGATAATACATTGAGAAGGAAGAGTATAAGTGAGGTGTATAAGGAAGAGTATATAAGTGAGCAGAGAATTGGGATGGTTTTCTAAAAAGAGAAGTACACTCTAAAAGGGTTTTTGAGATGAGAGGTGTTTCATGCTACTGAGCAAGAGAAAATTGATGGTACAGGAAAGGAAGAAGAGAGGGAGCAGAGTAATGTTCTTGAATAAGCAAGAGGGGATTGGATCTGATACATGAGTGGAAGGACTGGATTTATCTAAGATCATGGAGATTTCCTGAATGCACAGAAGAAGAGGCCGAGTGCATAGCTCAGATGTGGACAGATGAGATGTGATGAGAGCTTGTGAAGTTTTCTTCCTGTTGATGCAATTCTCACTGAGAAATGAAGGTAGCTCAGTGGTATAGCACTTGCTTTGCATGCATAAGGCCCTGGGTTCGATTCCTCAGCACCACATAAGCAAGAAGAAAAAAGCCTGAAGTGGTGCTGTGGCTCAAGTGGTAGAGTGCTAGCCTTGAGCTGAAGAACTGAGGGACAGCGCCCAGGCCCAGAGTTAAAGGCCCACGGCCGGACCCAAAAAAATAAAAGAAATGCAAACCAAGGTCATGATCTGGAAGTGAGGAACTGAAAACTTTGGGAGGTAATTTTCTTTTTCTCATGTCTTAAAGAAATTTATATAAGCATATGAACTGGGTACCTGTAGCTCACATCTGTAATCTTAGCTACTCAGGAGGCTGAGATCTGAGAATCATGGTTCAAAGCCACCCTAGGCAGGAAAATCTGTGAGATTTTTATATCCAGTTAACCACCAAAAGCCAGAATTGAAGCTGTGGATCAAGTGGTAGAACACAAGCCTTGAATGAAAAAGGTAAAGGACAACACCCAGGTCCTGAGTTCAACCTTTGGGACTAGTACATGTGCACACATGTACGATTGTGTGCACACATGCCACCACACCCACACATGGCTACTTGAATAAAAATAGAACAATTTATACAAGAAGTTGGAGATTTAAAAGATAAAAAACGATACATAAACCTTCAGCTAAGCTGACTAAAGGAAGGCGGAAACAGGCTCAAATGAATAAAATTATTGGTGGGTGTGTAAACTTGTTCAACCACTTTGGAAAGTAATATGCACGTTCCTCAAAAGACTCCACATAGAGCTCCCCAATGACCCAGCAATCCTACTTTTGGGCATTTACCCAAATGCTCACAAACCAGACCACACTAAATCTACCAGCACGACTATGTTTATTGCAGCCTTATTTACCATAGCTAAGATATGGAACCAACCCTATGCCCCTCAGTAGATGAATGGATCCAGAAAATGTGGTATGTATACACAATGGAATACTATGCCTCCATAAGAAAGAATGACATTGTCTCATTTGTTAGGAAATAGAAAGACTTGGAAAAAATTATATTAAGTGAAGTAAGCCAGACCCAAAGAAACATAGGTCCCATGGTTTTCTCTATTTTCAATTCCTAGTGTATGTCTGAGTCAAACAGAAAAGATCAGATAGGTTAGGGAAAGGAACTCTAAGATAGGTATTCAAATGTATTTTTTTCTTTCATGCAATTGTTTCTAACACATTTATAAGATGATTTCTTGGTTGTTTTGTATGTCCCTTCCCCACGGTATAACATCTGCTTTCACTGTATTTGATATTGTTATAATTTGTGGAGGGGAAGGGAAAAAACAAATCATTTAAATAGGGATACAGGAGGACCCATTGCAACAATGAGACATACAAGTTGTTATGTCGAAAATGAACTTTACAACTTTGGTGGGTGGGAGCGGGGAGAGTGGGGAGGATTGGGTGAGGGGGGTGAGGGGAGGATGGGAAAGGATGGGAAGGGGAAACAAAGGAGAAGGCTACGATGCTTGATAAGAAATGTACTCATTGGGGCTGGGAAGGTGGCTCCGTGGTAGAGCACTTGCCTTGCATGCCTGAGGCCCTGGATTTGATTCCTCAGCACCACATAAACAAAAAGAAAAAATCTGGAAGTGGAGTTGTGGCTCAAGTAGTAGAGCATTAGCCTTGAGCTGAAGAGCTGAGGGACAGCGCCCTGGCCCAGAGTTCAGGCCCCATGACCGGACCCCCCCCCAAAAAAAAAGAAAGAAAAAAGAAATGTTCTCATTATCTTGCCCATGTAATTGTAACCCCTCTCAACAGTATTTTCACAATAAAAAAGAACAAAAAAACAAAAAGGGATAACACACACATCAATGAAATAATGAGCATAATGGGCTGGGAAGGTGGGGGTTTCATGACGTCACTTCAGCAGAAGGAATTGTTTGTAAGAAATTTACAAGAAGCTGTAGGCACAGCTAGAGCAAAAAGAATGTATGGCTATTGGAGACTTCCTTTTAATCTTAAAGCATATACAATAGACTCATATAGATACCCTGTAGATAAAAAAGATGCAGAGGGATATTTGGACCAAAAGCTAAAAAAGATCCCTAAAAGGTTGATAGATGAAAGGTGACAATGGCTTATCAAAGGAAAATGGTGGGATCCTCCATTATCTAGAGGACCCCAAAGACTTCCCCCAGATCCATAGCCTTTTACAGGTGTGTATGATAAGGATGGCAACCGTTGGGAAAACTACTTAGGAGAAAGAAATTCCTATTACTCTCTTTCATTTACTGAGAGACTTGCTAGATCTAGGCCTCCTTGGTGCTTACTATCAAAGAAGGAATAAGAAAGATCTTATGAGACAGTTAAGGCCACTATGGAAAAGAGTAAATGATTATGTGAAAGGGTTACAGAAAAGACACTATGAACTTAAATTTGATATATGGCCAGATTTAACTAAGTATACTGAATATCATGATTTTGGCCACAAATTGGGGACCCTCTAAAGAATGGCAAAGGATCAAAATTGCTTAGAAAAGATTTGAAACGCATGAAGTACAAAACTAAACAAAAGTAACAATAAAGTACTAGAGTTCATGCCTTTCTGTCCAGCAGCTTGCCCATATGCTCTGGTTAATGGTTAATAGATGATAAACATCGAAACCAATTGTATTTCTTAAAAGTAGAGCTAAAGCCGAAAACAAGTGCCTATCGTCATAGCTCCTCATCCAAAAAACAAGATCAGGTGACCAGCTGGTGACCAC
Organism: Dipodomys merriami; assembly: GCF_024711535.1. Taxonomy (NCBI): domain Eukaryota; kingdom Metazoa; phylum Chordata; class Mammalia; order Rodentia; family Heteromyidae; genus Dipodomys; species Dipodomys merriami. Next base: position 246,154 of record NW_027206496.1, on the reverse strand, counting down.
CCAAGAATGAAGCCTTGCAGCAAGATTGTGTAACCTTTTGCCCTTTCTCATGGAGACTTTTGCTATAAAAGCTTGTTATCCTCTGCAATAAATCGCACTCAGCATTCACTCCTCTTGTGTGTGAGTTGTGTTTGCCATCTCCCCACCTGTTCCAGTTACCTCCACTAGGTATCCTCTGTCGTCCCGACAGAGCCGGTCCGCGGCACAAACTCATCATATGAAGCCAGTATTCCACTTATTCTAAAACTAGACAGGATACAACAAAAAGAGATTTATAGACCAATCTCTATGATGAACATAGATGTAGAAATTCCCAAAAAAATTGTTGCATGCCAAATGCAATACATCAAAAAGATTATATCCTATGACCAAATTGCTATATTCTAGATACTCAAGGTTAGTGGATCAACATACTTACATCAATAAATGCAATATCACATATGAACAGACTCAAGGAATCCTATTATCATCTTAATTCAGGCAGAAATATCCTTTGACAAAAATTCAACATCTTTTCATGACAAAAGCTCTGGAGAAACTATGAGTTTAGGCAATGTTCCTCAATATAATAAATGCTATATTTGACAAGCCTATATTGTCAACGTCATAGTAAATGAAGGCAGAACTGAAATAATTTTTTCTAAAGTCAAGGACAATACAAGACATTCAGTCTATTCCCTTTATTTCTATTCACAATAGCACTGGAATCCTAGCCAGAGCAACAATTCACAAGAAGAAACAAAAGGGATTCAAATAGGGAAGGAAGAAATAAAGTATTGTTATTTTCAGATGATACGATTCTATACTTAAAGCACCTTAAAGTTCCACCTCTTTTGTAATATAGCAGAATATAAAGTCAGCATTAAAAAACCAATAACTATTCTGTACATCAACAGAAAAATAGGAGAATAATTCCATTTCCCAATAGTTTCAATTTTTTCTATGAATAAATTTAACAAAGGTGAAAGATTTCTATACTTAAAACCATGAAACATTGAAGAAGAAATTTTAAAAAGACACTAGAAGATAGAAAGGCATCCTTGTTGCTGAATATACAGAATTAATATAAAGAAAATGGCTATATTAAGGAAAGCAATGTTTGCAGATAATGAAATTCCTACCAAAATCTCAATATCATTACTCACAGAAACAGAAAAAAAATCAATACTACAAATATAGCAAATATCCAAAGCAATCCTGAACAAAACTAAAACAAAGTTGAAGGTATCATGATACCTCACTTCAAATTATATTACAAAGCCATAGGAACAAAAATAGCAAGCAACTGGCCCCAAAATAGACATGAAGATTACTGAATAGAATGCCCAGAAATGCTGCTACCACAATCTGATTTCTGACAAAGGATCTCAAAGCATGTATCAGAGAAAAGACAGACTTTTCAAGAAATGGTGCTGGAAAAACTAGCTTTCTTCATGCAGCAGACTGAAACCAGATCTCTTTCCCTCTCTCTCTCCCCTCCTCTCTCTCTTTCTCTCTCTCTCCTAACGTCAATTAAAAGTGAATCAAGAATTTTAATGTAAGACCTGAAACTTTGAAACTACTAGTCGTAGTCAAAATACTGGAATGCATTGGCATAGGTAGTGACTTCCTGATTAGAAATTCAATAGCTCAACAAATAAGGGCAAGTATTGACAAATAAAATTATATTAAACTAAAAAGCTTTTACACAACAATGTCTCTAAAGGCTAAAGGGACAACCTACTGTATGGGAGAAAATCTAAAGCAATTATTCATCTGACGAAGAATATACATAATACAGAATATACAGTATATACATAAAACTCAAAACACTGAACTCTTCCAAAACAAAAATGGGCAAAAGTGCTGAACAGATCATTCTTGGGGTAAGAAGAACAAACGACCAATAAATACATAAAGAAATGCATAACGTCCCTGGCCATAAAGAAATGCAAATCAAAATGACAGAGATTTCATCCCACTGCAGCCAATATGGCTAGAGCAGAAACAACATCACATAGCATATGAGGATGCCAAGAGAAAAGAGTCCTGTTTGTAGGAATGCAAATTAGTGCAACTACTATGTAAATAAGCCTAAATTGATTTCCTCAAAAAAAAATAGTACTGTATGCTGCAACCATGTCAGGATTGGGTATTTTATTTATTGAATATTGTTAGTGGGAGTAGGTATTGAATTTAGAGCCTTGAACTTGCTAGGCTGGTGCTCTCCCACTGGAGCCACACCTCCAGCTCTGCTTTATGCTGGTCCACACCTCCAGCTCTGCTTTATGCTGGTCATTTTCAAGATGGAGTCTAGCAAACTTTCTTAGGCAGGTTGTCTTTGAAATGTGATCCTCCATATCTTAGCCTCCTGAGTAAGATTACATGTATAAGTTATCATCATTTGGCTCACACTTAGGAATCTATCTGAAGGAATGAAAGTCATAAAACAATAAATGTACTTATATATCCATGTTCATTACAATACTTTTCTTAATAGCCAAACCTGAGAAAAACCCAGATGCCCTATAACTGATGAGTGACTCCAAATATGTGCTCTATATATAAAATAGGCAAGGAAAAGAACCACATGGTCATCACAATATATGGGGGAAAACATTTGACAAGATCCAACACCGCTTTATGATGAAAGCTCTGGAGAGTCCAGGAATATATGGGACATTCGTCAATATAATATAGGCATATATAATATAGACAGACCTACAGCCAGCATGTATTTAATGGTGAAAAGTTGAAACCATTCCCTCTAAAATCAAGAATGAGAGAAGGATGTTCACTCTCTCCACTTCTCTGCAATATAGTACTGGAATTTCTAGTTAGAGCAATAAGGCAGGAGACAAACATAAAGGGGATCCATATAGGGAAAGAAGGAATAAAACTCTCCCATTTTGCAGATAACATGATCCTGTATTTAAAGAGCTCCATGGATTCCTTTCCTAAGTTACTTTGGCTGAGTTAGCAGGGTATAAAATTAACCCCAAGCTGGGCACTGGTGGCTTATGCCCGGCATCCTAACCACTCAGAAGGCTGATATCTGAGGATTGTGGTTCAAAGCCAGCATAGGCAGGAAAGTCCGTGAGGCTCTTATCTCCAATTAAGCACCAGAAAACCCAAAGTGTCATTGTTGCTCAAAAGATAGAGCACTTACCTTGAGCTGAAGAGTGCTGGGACAGAGCCCAAGCACAGAGTTCAAGCCACATCGCCAACAAAGGAAGAAAGGAAGAAAGTAAGAAAGGAAGAAAGAAAGAAAGAAAGAAAGAAAGAAAGAAAGAAAGAAAGAAAGAAAGAAAGAAAGAAAGAAAGAAAGAAAGAAAGAAAGAAAGAAAGAAAGAAAGAAGGAAAGAAAGGAGAGAGAGAAAGAGAGAGAGAAAGAGAGAGAGAAAGAGAGAGAGAGAGAAAGAGAGAGAGAGAGAGAGAAAGAGAGAGAGAAAGAGAGAGAGAAAGAGAGAGAGAAAGAGAGAGAGAAAGAGAGAGAGGAAGAGAGAGAAGAGAGAGAGAAAGAGAGAGAGAAAGAGATGAGAGAAAGAGAGAGAGAGAAAGAGAGAGAAAGAGGGAGAGAAAGAGAGAGAGAAAGAGAGAGAAAGAGAGAGAAAGAGAGAGAAAGACAGACAGAAAGAAAGAAAAGAAAGAAAGAAAGAAAGAAAGAAAGAAAGAAAGAAAGAAAGAAAGAAAGACAGACAGAGAGAAAGAAAGAGAGAGAGAAAGAGAGAGAGAAAGACAGAAAGAAAGACAGAAAGAAAGAAAGAAAGAAAGAAAGAAAGAAAGAAAGAAAGAAAGAAAGAAAGAAAGAAAGAAAGAAAGGAAGAAAGAAAGAAAGAAAGAAAGAAAGAAAGAAAGAAAGAAAGGAAGGAAGGAAGGAAGAAAGGAAGGAAGAAAGGAAGGAAGGAAGAGAGAGAGAAAGGAAGAAAAAGAGAAAGGAAGAAAAAGAGAAAGGAAGAAAAAGAGAAAGGAAGGAAGAAAGAAAGAAACCCCCCAAAATCAGTAGCTTTTCTGTATGCCAATAAGGAGAAGAGTGAATCTGAAATCAGGAAAGAAAGTCCTTTTGTAGTAGCCTCAAAAAACACTTTGGAATTACCAAAGAGATGAAGGACCTCTGTGATTAAAACGTTAGAAACAGGTTTAAGGAAGTAGAAAAACCTCCCATGCTCCTGGATTGGAAGGTTTAACCATGAAAATAGCAATATTGCCCAAAGCTATCTACAAATTCAATTCAATACCCATCAATATCCAACAAAATTCTTCAGTGATATAGAACAAACAATCCACAAACTAATCTGGAATATTGGAAGACCCTGAATAGCACAACCAATCCTTAGTAGGAAGATCAGTGCTGGAGGAATATCAGTACCAGGAGGAATATCAGTACCAAGCTTTAATCTCAATTAAAAAGCTATAGAAATTAAAACAAACCAAAACAACTTGGTACAGGCACAAAATAGGACAGAGGACCAATGGACTAAAATAGAAGAACCAGAAATGAATTTACAGACCCATAGCCACCTTATATTTGATAAGGGAGCCAAAGGATGGCAAAAAGGACAGCCTCTTCAAAATTGATGCTGGCAGAATTGGCTACCCAGTACTTGTGCAGAAAACTGAATTTAGATCTTTATATATCAACCTGCACCAGAATCAACTCCAAATGGATGAAAGACTTTAATGTAAGATCAGATACCCTGATAATATTACAGGAAGATATAGGGGACACGTTAGGGGGTAGTACAGTTCAAAACTTACTAAGTAATGATCCAGAATCAGAACAAATCAAAAACTAGGTAAATGGGATTGCATACAACTGAAGAGTTTCTGCCTGGCCAAAGACATGCTTTAACAATTGGGGATTTGGCCAAAAGGGAACATTACTACACTGTGGTTAGGAATGCAAACTGGTTTAACTACTCTGGAAAGCAATATGGAGGTTCTTTAATAGACTAAACATATAACTTCCCTATGACCCAGCAATTTCACTCCTGGGTATGTATCTAATTGTCTAAAATCAGGCTATACAAAATGCCACCAGCATGACCATGTTCAATGCATCATTGATTACCATACACAAGACATGGAATCAGTTCAGATGTCCCTCAATGAATGAATGGATCAAGAAAATGTGGCCAGGCACTGGTGGCTCATGCCTGTAATCCTAGCTACTCAGGAGGCTGAGATCTGAGGATCGTGGTTCAAAGCCAGCCTGGGCAGGCAAGTCCAATAAACCACTAGGAAAAAAATGGAAGTGGTGTTGTGGCTCAAGCCGTAGTGCATTCGCCTTGAGCTGAAGAGCACCAGGACATGGCCCAAGCCCAGAGTTCAAGCCCCACGATGAGAAAACAAAAAGAAAATATTGTATGTAACAATGCTCAACAAGAAATATACTCATTGCCTTACTCATGTAACTGTAACCACTCTGTATAGCATCTTTAGAATAGAACAAAACTGTTTTTCCAAAAGAAAGAAAATGTGATATGTATACACAGTGTAATTCTATGCTTCTTTTGGAGAGCATGACATTCCCTTGTTCATAAGGAAACGAAAAACTTGGAAAAAAAATTATAGTAAGTGAAGTAAGACAGACCCAAAGAAATACAAGCTGCATAATTTCCCTCATTTGTAATAATTAAAATGTGCCTATAAATCTACAAAAAATTCCAATGGATAGTAAAAGACAAATAAGTACACTTGGACATAATGAATTAAACAGAAGTCTAAACATTCATACAGTGAGACCAAAAGAGGATATCCTTAATAGAGGGCTCAATAGGTATGTGCATATGAGCATATAAAATGATATTTATAGAAATGAACTCCAAAAAATGGAAGTAAAAAGTTTTTTATTGTACTGTTTCAGTTTTTTAAAATCTTTCTTCTCTTCTCTTCTTTCTTTTTCTTTTATTTTTTTTTAATTTTTATTTATTTTTTACTGTGAATATACTGTACAGAGGGGTTACAATTACATGGACAAGAAAATGAGTACATTTATTATCAAGCATTGTAGCCTCCTCCTTTGTTTCTCCTTCCCGTCCCTTCCCAACCTCCTCCCACCCCACCCCAGCCTTCAAGCCCCCCCCACCAAAGCTGTAAAGTTCGTTTTCGACATAACGACTTGTACACCTCATTGTTGCAATGGGTCCACCTGTATCTATATTTAAACGACTTGTTTTTCCCATTACTCTCCACAAATTAAACTGACATCAAATACAGTGAAAGCAGGGGTTATATTGTGGGGGAGGGACATACAAAGCAACAAAGAAATTATCTTATAAATGTGTTGGAAACAATCGCATGAAAGAAAAAAAACTGAATACATATCTTAGGGTTCATTTCCCTAACATCACCTTATCTGAACTTTTTTGCTTAACTCATACATATACTAGATATTGCAAATCAGGGAAACCTTGGGATTTATGTTTCTTTGGGCTTGGCTTACTTCACTTAATATAATTTTTTCCGAGTCTTTCCATTTCCTAACAAATGGGGCAATGTCATTCTTTCTGATGGAGGCATAGAATTCCATTGTGTATACGTACCACATTTTCTTGATCCATTTATCAACTGAGGGTTATTGGGTTGGTTCCACATCTTACTATGGTAAGTAATGCTGCAATAAACATAGTTGTGCTGGTAGCTTTAGTGTGGTGTTGTTCATAAACATTTGGGTAAATGCCCAAAGTGGGATTGCTGGGTCATAGGGGAGCTCTATGTGGATACATTTAAGTAACCTCCATACTACTTCCCAAAGTGGTTAAACAAGTTTACACTCCCACCAACAATGCAGTAAGATTCCCTTCTGTCCAAATCCCCTCCAGCATCTGTTGTTATTAGAGTGCTTGGTTATAGACATTCTAACTGGGGTGAGGTGGTATCTCAATGTTGTTTTGATTTGCATTTCTTTTATGGCTAGAGAGTTTGAGCATTTCTTCCTGTGTCTATTGGAAATCCTTCTTTGTTCTTCAGAGGAGTGTCTCTTTAAGAATTTAGCCCCCTTATTTATTGGACAGTTTTTTTCTTTGAGGATTTGTTGTAGGGGGATTTAATTTTTTGAGTTCCAGGTATATTTTAGATATGAGACCATCGTCCGTTGTATGGCTAGTGAAGATCTTGTCCCAATCTGAGGGCTTTCTATTGATCTTGCTTGCTATATCTTTTGCCATGCAGAAGCTCTGCAACTTCATACAATCCCATTTGTCCAACCTTTCTTTGATTTGTTGTGTTTCTGGGTCTCTATTAAGAAAATTTCGGCCTGCACCAAGGAGAACTAGGATTTCTCCTATTCCATCCTGTAATGTTTTCAGAGTGTCTGCTTTGAATCCGAGGTCTTTGATCCATTTGGAGTTGATTCTGGTGCAGGGTGATATATAAGGATCAAGCGTTAGTTTTCTAAGAGTAGTTAACCAGTTTTGCCAGCACCATTTACTGAAGAGGCTGTCTTTCTTCCATTCTATTTTTTTTAGCTCCCTTATGGAACATTAGATGGCTATATGTCTGTAGGTTCATTTCTGGGTTTTCAATTCTATTCCATTGGTCCTGAGGTCTGTTCTTGTGCCAGTACCAAGCTGTTTTGATTACTATGGCTTTATAGTAGAGTTTGAAATTTGGTATTGATATTTCTCCAGCATTGTTCTTTCTGTTGAGGAGCCTTTTAGCTATTCGGGATATTTCATTATTCCATATGAATATTTGGATTGCCTCTTCTATTTCCTTGAAGAATGAGGTTGGAATTTTGCTAGGTATCACATTGAATTTATAGATAGCCTTGGGAATTATTGCCATTTTGACGATGTTGATCTTTTCAATCCAGGAGCATGGGAGGTTTTGCCATTTTCTAAGTTCTGCTTTGATATCCTTTCTTCAGGTTTTTAAAATTTTCATCATAGAGCCCTTCACTTCTTTCGTTAAGCTTATTTCTAGGTATTTTATTTTTTATGGGGTTATTACAAATGGAGTTGCTTTCCTAATTACAGCCACACTTTTCTCTTTGTTGGCATACAGAAAAGTCATTGATTTTGGGGGTTTAATTTTATACCCTGCTACTTTGCCAAAGTTTTGAATCAGCTTGAGTGATTTGGGAGTGGAGTCTATGGGTTTCTTTAAATACAATTTCCTGTCATCTGCAAATAGAGAGAGTTTTACTTCTTTTCTTATTTGGATCCTCTTTATGATTGCATCTTGTCTTATTGCTGTAGCTAGGCATTGTAATAATAGATTGAAGAGACTGGACATCCTTGTCCTTTTCCTGAGTTAAGACGAAATGGCTTTAGTTTTCACCATTAATATAATGCTGGCTGTAGGTTTGTCATATACAGCTTTTATTGTATTGAGGAATGTTGCATGGATTCCTAATATTTCAAAAACCTTCATCATAAAGGGGCGCTTGATCTTGTCAAATGCTTTTTCTACATCTATTGAGATAACCATGTGGTTCTTATCCTTGCTCCTGTTGAAGTGATTAATTATATTAATTGATTTGCGTGTATTGAACAAGCTTTGCATCCCTGAAATGAATCCTGTTTTATAAGAGTGTATGATTTTTTTATGAATTGTTGATGCATCTGTTGAACTAGATTGTATCTGCAGAATATTGACTGGGCAAATACAGACTTTGGTTGATGGTTGCCTTAAGATAGTGTTCTAGCACAAAACTGGTGTTATTTTCATCCCAAATGGGCAGAGTAAGCCGGAAAAATAAACACAAGAAAAATAGCAAGTCCGGGTATCTCACTCCCACTCATGATAATCAGGGACAAAATAGATAATGAATAATCCAGAGTAGTGTTCCCAAATAGCTCTATAAACACTGCTGGCCAACATGATAAATGAAAAGATTGAAAACCTACAAAGGACTCTGTATGAGCGTGATAGTGAGAGAGAGGAGGCAAACCAAGATTTATACACGAATAGCATGAGTGTGAGGAAGATACTCAAAAACTAATACACGACTTGCATGAGCAGCTTGAGAATTCTCAAAGAGAAAGGTAGGAATGGCATAGGAAGTCTAAGAACACTCAAAAAGAACTACAGGAATGGTGTGAACGTGAGGAAGCTAAAAAAAGTGTAATACAGGAATTTAGAGAGCAGGATGAGAATAAACAAAGATCACTAAAGGCATTCATGGTATCCATTAACAAAGAGGTGAAGGAAGTCGGGAGACCACAAACGGAATGCTGAATGGAAACCAACAGAAGGAATGGAAGTACAAGGAAAACATAACCAATCAACTAAGTGATTTGAGAATAAACACTGAGCACCAAATTAAGGAAGTAAAGAAGTTCATACAAGATCTAAAACAAAGCTTCAACAAAGAATTTGAAGCCATCAAAGCTGACCAATTAGAAGGAAAAGAAATAAAAAACAAAGTAGAAAGTATTGACAGCAGGTTAGACCATGCAGAAGACCGAATCTCGGGGATTGAAGACAGCCCAGATATTATAGAGAAAGAACATACAACCATCCAAGACAAGTCCAAGAAATATGACAGATCTATCCAACACTTGGAAAACACAAGCAAAAGGAATAATCTGAGGATAATGTGTGTAGAGGAGCACCTAGAAATAGAAGTTAATGGTCTAGGAAATTTGTTTAACAGGATCCTAGCAAAGAAGTTCCCAAACATGCAAAAAGATAGGTCTATTCAGATACAAGAAACTTTTAGAACCCCAAATAGACAAGACGAGAATAGGACACCCCACTGCAACATTATAATCCACACAGGATCAACTCAGACCAAGGAAAAGATCCTTAAAGCTATCAAGGAGAAAAGATTAATCACCTATAAAGGGCAACCAATTAGAATCACCTCAGATTTCTCAGCAGAGAGAATGAGAGCAAGAAGAGCCTGAAATGATGTATGCCATGCCCTAAAAACAAACAACTATCAACCAAGAATACTGTACCCAGCTAAACTCTCCTTCATAACTGAAGGCCAAATAAAAACCTTCCATAGCAAAGAATAAAAAAAGAAACAATATATCTCCACCAAACCAGTCCTACAAAAGATTCTTTAAAATGTCCTACACATAGAAAACCAGGGAGACCACAATAAAGGCCAAGAAACTGCACACAAACTGAGAATCCAAGAACCATAGGAAGAACCCAGTTTTTGCAGCCCCCAAGAAGGTGGATAACATGGCAGGAACTCCCAAATACCTCTCAGTCCTTTCTATCAACATTAACGGACTTAACTTTCCAATTAAGCGACATAGACTGTCTAGTTGGATTAAAAAACAAGATCCTTGTATATGCTGCCTTCAGGAGTCACATCTTGCCCCTAAAAACAAACACATTTTCAATCTGAAAGGCTGGAACAGAATCTACCAAGCAAACGGCCTCCATAATCAGGCGGGAATTGCAATCCTAATACCAGATAAAATAGACTTCAACTTAAAATTTGTGAGAAGAGATAAAGAAGGTCTCTACAGATTAATTAATGGATCTCTCCTTCAGGAGGATATTACAATTCTAAGTATCTTTTCGCCAAACAAAGGAGCACACAAATTTATCCAAGAAACACTACTTTCCCTCAAATCCCACATAGATCCAAAGACATTAATTGTTGGGGATTTTAACACACCACTCTCCCCACTAGATAGATCAACTCGGCAAAATCTCAAAAGAGAACCCGCAGGTCTAAACAACTGCATAGATCAACTAGTTTTGACAGACATCTACCGAATATTTCACCCAGCAGCATCACAATACACGTTTTTCTCAGCAGCACATGGAACATTTTCTAAAATAGACCACATTTTAGGCCACAAAGGAAGTTATACTTTGCATTCTCTCAGACCACAAGGGAATAAAGTTAGAACTCAACACAAAAAGCCAGCAAATAAAGTCCGGTAACACATGGAGGCTGAACAACACACTGCTGAATCACGAGTGATTCATGGAAGAGATTAGAAAGGAAATTCAAATGTTCATGCTATTTAACAAAAATGAGCACACAAATTACCAGCTCCTCTGTGACACAGTAAAGGCAGTACTCAGAGGCAAGTTTATAGCTCTGAGTTCCTACATCAACAAATTGGAAAGACCTGAAACCAACAATTTAATGAGACATCTGAACCTCCTTGAAAAATAGCAGGAATATAAACCCCAATCGAGTAGATGGAAAGAAATAATTAAAATTAAATTAGAATTAAATGAATTAGAATCCAAAAAAACTATAGAAAGAATCAACAAAACAAAGAGTTGGTTCTTTGAAAAAATTAACAAAATTGACACACCCTTAGCAAACTTATCAGAAAAAGAAGAGAACACACCTAAATAAATAAACTCAGAGATGAGAATGGAAACATCACCACAGAAACAACCAAGATTCAGAACATTTTAAGGGAATACTTCTCTAAACTTTATGCTAATAAGTTTCAGAATTTGGCAAAAATGGACCTTTTCCTAGCAAATATTGACATGCCAAAACTAAACCAAGATGAGCATATTAAGCATTGGAATAGAAACAGCAATAAGAGCCCTCCCAGCTAAGAAAAGTCCAGGACCAGATGGTTTTACAGCAGAATTCTACAAGTCCTGCATTGCAGAGCCCACACCAATACTCCTCCAACTCTTCAATGAAATTGAAAGAGAAAGTTCACTACCGAACACATTCTGTCAAGCCATCATAACCTTCATCCCAAAACTAGTTGGGGACTCATCAAAGAAAGAGAACTATAGACACATTTCTTTTATGAATATTGATGCCAATCTTCTTTCTTTCATTCCCTTCCGTTGTTGTATAAGATTTCTGCAACCTTCATCTTGTATATAAGCTCATCTGATTTGGGAAGGGGGAACACAGAAATAGTGGGACAATAGGAAAACCAATCTGCAGTTGGATATGAACTATACAACTTTTGGGGGGAGAGAAGTCAGAAGGTGGAAAACTGGGAGAAAATGACGGATGGGGTGACCCCGTTCGAAAGAAAATGTACTCATTACCTGAATCATACTACCCCTGTGGACATCACCTTTACAATAGAGTTTTTAAGAAAGAAAATGTATTTTATTTCTAAATAGAGGAAAGAAGAAATGGTTGGAACTGGGAACACATTAATTGAAGTAAGCCATGTTCAGAAGGACAAAGGTCAAATGTTTTCTCTCATATGTTCATGCTAGACCTAAAAAGTTAACATATACATAAACACATAAAAATGTTTGTAATTTAGGGGATTGTTGAGGAATGATATAGAGGAAAGGAAAAACAAATGTTAGCTGATGAACAATATAGAAATACAGTGCACCTGTGAAGAGAGCAGAATGAAATTCAGTGAAAGCATTTGAGTAATAGATAGTACTGGAGATAGGAGAAAATTAGAGCAAAAGAGGATAGCAATAGAGTAAATTACACACATGTAAAAGGACATGGTGAAACCCGTTTGAATAATAACCATACACTGAAACAAGCGAATGACAATCAGGAAAAACAGGTCTTATCCAGGGTATAGGTACTAGTGGCAAGGGGAAGGGAGAAGGAAAAGGAGAGTAAATAAGATCAAACTACTCTATGCTCACGTGTGTATAATGGATAATGAAGCTTGGATTATATTTGTTGGAAGTGTGCTATTCCAGGTAAATAAAGAGATGGCATTAAGACTACTTTCAGTGATCATTTTTATAGTTTGTTACTAGAGAAACTCTGCTGATTGTGTAGAGTACCACTATACTATAATGGGAAAAAAATCAGAATCACTACAGATCTCTCTACACTGAATGCAACAAAGGCCTGGGAAAGTATGATCCGAGCCTTGAGAACCAATAACTGCCAGCGCAGACTGATTTAACCAGGAAAGCTAGCAATCACATCCAATGGAGAAACTAAAATTTGTAAAAATAAAGAAAAAATAAATGGATTCATAAACAATAAGCTATCATTACAAAGAATATTAATATGGGGAACACAACCTGAAAAAAGCAATCATGAACAGAAATTCACATCAGCAGATATCACTAGAAGTCTGACTTAATAAGCTCAGGAAGAAAGGAAAGAAGAAAAACTTAGGAAAGCAGGAAATTGACAGGAAACACAATGCATCTCTCTATAATAATCATAAATATTAATGGGCTCAATTCATCAATAAAAAGAAAAGGAACTGCAGATTGGATCAGAAAACAAGACCTATCCACCTGTTGACTTCAGGAGACCCACCTCACAGCCAAACATAAAAACAAACTCCAAGTGAAGGGTTGGAGTAAGATCTACCATGCAAATATTCCCAGCAAGAAAGCAGGAGTAGCTATCATGATATCCGGCAAAATAAATTTTTCATTAAAATCAATACAAATAGAAAAAGAAGGATACTACATACTTATACAGGGAACAATCCAAGAAGAATATATAACCATTATTAGCTTATATTACCCACATACTGGTGCACACAAATATGTTAAGCAAATACTCTCAAAATTAAAGAATAAAATAGATCCAAATACTATAATACTGTTGTGCCCAGATCGCAGGACCCCCACCAAAAAGAACACAAGGATCAGACTTTACAACTGTTTTAAGTTTTTATTTAGATGGGCTGCATCTCAGGCCTCTTCCTACACTCCGACACAGCGGAGATTAGGAGGAGAGCCCTGAGATAAGGATTTGCAGGGCTTATAAAGGCTCACAACCCTATGTACCACCACGTGTTGCTCTGCTAGCTGAAACAAGCAACAAATGGTCACTGCCTCATAACCATTCATTCCCCGCCCCGCCCCACCCCGCTTGACTTATGGTCCTGAGACACAATCTTGTGGCTCCTGCCCAAAATTAACTCCAACAGCACTCGATCTTGAATGAGTTCTTATATTTCTAGTCCCTCTCTGACAGTAGCCATAAACAACAATAACAATAGCAATCAGTCCATTTTTCTTTTCTTGAGGCATATGCAAAATGGTTGGTTAGGATGCTTGGAGACTTCCCATGTTTGCCCTGGTCGTCCAGGGCAAAGGGGTCAGCTGGTCTGGAATGGGAGCAGTGGACCCAAGCAGCAATGCCATCTACCTTAAGGGCAGGAGGAGTAGCCAGTAGCACCATGTAAGGTCCCTTCCACCGTGGTTCCAGAGATCTCAGGTTGTGTCTTTGAACAAGCACCCAGTCCCCTGGTTTAAACGAATGGAGGGGGTAAGAATAGAGGCAGAATCATATAATGCTCTAAACTGGGGCCACACATTTTTGTGGACAAGCTGTAGATAGTCAAGTTTACATTGAAATTCAGTATCACTCAAATCAGCAAGCAATTCAGTCTGAAGGCTAGGGATAATGGGTGGAGGGTGTCAATACATTATTTCAAAAGGAGTAAAGCCAAGCTGATAGGGTGAATTTCTTACTCTAAACAGGGCAAAAGGAAGGAGCGATACTCAGTCTGCGCCAGTCTCCAAAGCCAATTTAGTTAAGGTCTCTTTTAGAGTCTGATTCATTCTTTCTCCCTGCCCTGAACTCTGGGGTCTATAAGCACAGTGCGATTTCCAATCCATCTCCAGTGCTGTGGCTATTCCCTGACTTACTTTTGAGATGAAGGCCAGTCCATTATCCTACCCGATGGTGGATGGAAAGCCATACCTGGGTAGGATTTCTTCCAGGATCTTCTTAGCCATGACGTTCACGGTCTCATGCTTTGTTGGGTAAGCTTCAACCCAACAAAAACTAGCAAATATTTATATCCAAATTTTCCAGTTTTATTTTCTGTGAAGTCTACTTTCCAATACACACCTGGCCTATCTCCATGGAGGCAAGCTTCTTTTGTAACCGGTTGAGTGGGGGCATTGGTGAGCTGACAGGCTTTACAATTTTTAACAATGTCCTCAATGAGTTGATTTCCTTGCCTAATTTTTACTTCTGAGTCGGAGCAAGTCCTGCATTCTTCGGGTTCCCATGTGAGAGGTCCAATGGATTTTCTTAAGTATCCCCTTTCCTAACCTTTGTGGCAAGATAAGTTTCCCCTCCCCAGTTTTTCACCAGCCTGGGTTTTATAGACCATGGGAATTTTCTTTATCCACTCCAATCTTCTTGGGAGTACTGAGGCTCATGAGGCAAAGCTCATGGCCCTGGATCTACTAGAGTCAGTACTTCTGCTCTGGGCTGGAGGGCCGCCTCCTTAGCTGCCTGATCGGCCAAGTTATGTCCTTTGGTTATAGAATCAGTTCCCTTTTGCCGGGCGCTAGTGGCTCACGCCTGTAATCCTAGCTACTCAGGAGGCTGAGATCTGAGGATCACGGTTCAAAGCCAGCCCAGGCAGGAGAGACCGTGAGATTCCTATCTCCAATAAACCACCAGAAAACCGGAAGTGGTGCTGTAGCTCAAGTGGTAGAGCATTGAGGTGAAGAGCTGAAGGACAGTGCCCAGGCCCAGAGTTCAAGCCGACCAAAAAAAAAAAAAAAAAAAAGAATCAGTTCCCTTTTGATGTCTCGGCAGTGCATAATGGCAATATTTGCTGGTTCCCATAAGGCAGGGATGAGGCTTAAAATTTCTTGTTTGTTTTTAATAGCCTTTCCCTCAGCTGTCTGCAGCCCCCTCTCTTGGTAAATGGCTCCATGCACATGCATGTTGGCAAAAACATACTGACTGTCTGTGTAAATGTTTAGTCTCTGCTCTTTTCCCATCTCTAGGGATTTTGTTAGCACCACTAGTTCTGCTCTTTGTGCAGACATTCCCTTAGGGAGTGCTTCTGCTCACACTATCTCAGTGTCTATGGTGACTGCTGCACCCGCGTACCTTTTTCCATCTTGAATGAAACTGCTGCCGTCTGTGAACCAGGTATGTTTGGTATGCCATAGTGGCAAGTCCAACAAGTCTGGCCTCTTTTCTTTGGCCAAGTCTCTCTTTTCACGCTCAATTTCATGTTCTCTATCCTTCCTTTCCTGTCTTTGCTCCTCTGTCTCTCTCTTATTGTAAACCTTTTCCGCCATGGCTACTAGATCCCTAATAAACTTTTCACCAAGTCTGTGTAGAGCCAGCAACTTTGGCTTTATGTCTGGTACAGCTTGATTTATATAGGCAAACATAATCATCTGAGTCGACTCCTGGGTCTCAAGGTTTTGACTAAAAACTACCATGAGCCTCTCAAGATATGCTGCCAGACGTTCACTTCCTCCCTGTCTAACATCATAAACTTTGGCCACGTTAATAGGTCAGTGAGCTGCCAACTTGAGACCTGCCAACAGAGCCTGGCGATAGAGGAGGAGTCACTTCCTAACTTCAACAGAATTGTAGTACCATGTTGGTCAGATCTCAGGAAAATAGGCAGCGATCAAGGCAGGATCTGTGATGGGCACTCCTGTGGGCCCAGGGATATGTTGCCAGGATGCCTCTCAGATATGGTCTCTCTCTTCAGTGGTAAAAAGTACCTGCAAAAGCTGACTACAATCATCCCAAGTGGGCTGATGAGTAAAGAGAATAGTTTCAAATAAACGAATTAAATTCTGGGGTTTCTCAGAAAAGGGGGCATTTTGGGCAAACCAATTGTATATATCACTGGTAGAAAATGGCCATTTTTGGGATTTCTGTCTACCATCCACATCCACAGGATCTACAGTGCATAAGAGAAAAACAGCTGCATTAGATGGCATCGTCGAGTGACTGGCCCCTAAGAAACTTTAAGGGCAGGTGCCGAGTGTTTGGCTGCTGGTTCTATAGCTGCCTTCTCCTCTTGAATATTCTCAGGCTCCACAGAAGGAACCTGGGAAGGGGAGTATGGGGGAGGAATATTTCTTCTTCCAAATCATCTCCCTGAAAAAGCGGGGGGGTACAATTTCTTTTCCTCTTTCTTAGTTTCTTTTTGTAAGTCTAGGGGGCTAGATGGAGGGTTGCCCATGGTTTCCAGTCCCGTCAGTCATACAGTCCAAAAAAACAATAAATAATACAAACAAAACACATGCAGGCCTGACAGTTACGAAGTGGAGATCTCCCAAATTGGTCCGCTGACTCCTGTCACGGCAGGGTTCCACAACACCCCGCGCCCCACAGCAGCAGTAGCAGATCCAGAGTGAGTGAGTTGGGCCTTGGTTAGGAGGCCCTCTTGTTCAGTTCCGGCCGAACACCAAACAAACCCATACCCCACAATTCTCACGGCGGGGTTCCAAGAACCCCCCCCCCCCCACAAGAGGATCTGGGACTTCTCCCAGTTCCTACAGGTTTGTCGGACCAGCGTGTCTATTTCAACAACCCTTTACACAATATGAATCGGAGCGTTTGTCCTCACAAAGGAAAATGAAAGTGCAAACAGACAACAACAGGACAAGACAAATTAACAAAGACAGCGCTGTTTTACCTTTGGAGTCTGAGGTCTCAGGGGCCTTTGGGGGGATTTTGAATGAGTCCCCACTAATATGTTGTGTCCAGGTCGCAGGACCCCCACCAAGAAGACCACTGAGAGTCAGACATTACAGCTGTTTTAAGGTTTTATTTAGGTGGACTGTAACTCAGGCCTCTTCCTACACTCTGACACAGCAGAGCCTTGGAGGAGAGCCCCGAGCTAAGGATTTGCAGGGCGTATAAAGTCTCACAACCAGGTGTACTACCATGTGTTGCTCCGCTAGGTGAAACAAGAAACAAATGGTCACTGCCTCATAACCTTTCAATACTAGGAGAGTTTAGTTCCCCAATCTCACCAAAAGACAGGTCTACCAACCAGAGGATTGGCAGAGAAGCCACAGAGTTAAGTGAGGCCATATTTCAAGTGGAATTAATTGACATTTACTGAGTTTGCAACCCTAAAATGACACAGTGCCTATTCTTCTAAGCATCTCATGGAACTTTCTCGAAAATAGATCATATCATAGTTCATACAAGGAATTTAAACAAATACAAGGAGACTGACATAATCCTTTGAATCCTGTCTGACCACAATGGAACCAAGCTAGTTCTCAATAACAAAAGACACTGTAGAAATTGCTCAAATACATGGAAATTGAACAGCACACTTTTGAGCAATACCTGGGTAACAAGAAATTAAAGAAGAAATTTAAAAGTTCCTACAATCTAATGACAAGGAATACACATCACAAAGAAACCTGTGGGACAGGACGAAAGCAATCCTGAGGGGTAAATTTATAGCTTTCAGTGTACACATGAAGAAAATAGACACAGACCAAGAAAATAATTTCATGTTGTGGCTGAAACTGCTGGAAAATCATGTCAAAATAAATGAACCTAAGGTTACTAGATGGAGCAAGATAATCAAAATAAGAGCTGAGATCAATGAGAGAGAAACTAAGAAAACCATAAATAAAATTAATAAAACAAAAGGCTGTTTTAAAAAAATAATAAAATTGATAGAACTTTAGCAAGATAAACAAAAAAAAAAAAAAAAAGAGAAGAAACCCAAATCAATAAGATCAGGGATGCCACGGGAAAAGTTACAACAAATACTAAAGACACCCAAACAATTATAAAGAAGTATTTCCAGAAACTATACTAAGGAAAGAAAACCTAGCAGAAATAGATGAAGTTTTAGAGAAGTACAAATTGCCCAAACCGAACAATTAAATAAGCCAAGATCTTACAATGAGAAATAGGAATCATTCAGAAGTCTCCTAAGAAGGAAAACCCCAGGACCAGATGGATTCACTACAGAACTCTATAAGACCTTTAAAAATGAACTAATACTCATACTCCTCATATGCTTCCGAGAAAGAGAAACAGAGGGAGATATCCCAAACTCATTCTATGATTCCAATATCATACTCATCCCCAAACCAGGCAAAGACCCAACAAAAAAAGAGAACTACAGACCAATCTCCTTGATAAACACAGATCTTAACCGAATTCTAGCCAACAGAATCCAGAAACACATTTAAAAAAAATCGTACATTACGACCAAGTAGGCTTCATTCCAGAGATGCAGAGATGGTTTAACATGCATAAATCAATAAATGCAATCCATCGCATCAACAAATCCAAGGTCAAGAACTACATGATTATCTCCATTGATGCAGAAAAGGCCTTGGATAACATACAACATTCATTCATGCTAAAAGCTATGGAGAAAATAGGAATAGAAGGAACATTCCTTAAAACAATAAAAGCCATATACAACAGAACAATAGCCAATATTATACTCAATGGGGAAAACCTACAACCGATTCTCCAAAAATCAGGAACAAGGCAAGGATGCCCACTTTCACCACTCCTCCTCAATATAGTTCTGGAATCCTTATCCAGAGCAATAAGGCAGGAAAAGGCATTAAAGGGATCTCCATCGGGAAGGAAGTAGTTAAATTACCTCTTTCTGCAGATGACATGGTACTATACCTACATGATCCAAAAAAATCCAACCCCAAACTCCTAGAACTTATAAGTCACTTCTACAAAGTAGCAGGATACAAAATTAACTCACAAAAATCAGTTGCCTTTCTGTACACCAACAATATACAAGCAGAAAGGGAAATCAGGGAAACAACCCCATTCACAATAACCTCAAAAAAATTTAGAAATTAACTTAACCAAAGATGTAAAAGAACTATTTAATGAAACCTATAAAAACTTAAAGAGATTATAGAGGATACTAAGAAATCGAAAGACTTTCCATGTTCTTGGATAGGTAGACTTAATATAGTGAAAATGACCATACTGCCAAAATTGATATACAAATTTAGTGCAGTTCCCATTTAAATCCCAATGACTGTTCATTACTGAAATATAGAAAACAAATACAAAAATTCATCTGGAACAAAAAAGGAACTAGAATACCCAAAATAATTCTAGGCAAAACAGACAACACTGGAGGGATCTTGATGCCAGACTTCAAACTCTACTATAGAGCCATAATAACAAAGACAGCTTGGTATTGGCACAAAAACAGACCCAAAGACCAATGGAATAGAATAGAAGATACAGAAATAAAACCACACACATACATCAGCTGATATTTGACAAAGCGGCCAAAGTCACACAGTGGAAGAAGCACAGTCTCTTCAACTACTGGTGCTGGGAAAACTGGGTGGCCACCTGAAGAAAACTAAAAGTGGACCACAGCCTGTCTCCATGCAGTAACGTAAACTCAAGATGGATTGAAGACCAACATCAAACCTGAAACTGAAACTATTGCAGAACAGAGTAGGAGAGACACTTGAACTTATAATAGGCACAGGCAAGAACTTCCTGAGCAGAGGTCCAACAAATTGGAGAGAGACTCGACAAATGGGACTACCTTAAAATAACAAGCTTCTACACAGCTAAAGGCATAGCAATCACCCTAGAAAGACAGCCAACAACTGGGAAAAAATACTTTCCAGCAATATATCAGACAAGGAGCTAATATCCAGTATATGCAGGGAACTGAAGAAAATAATACCTCCCAAACCCAACAAACCAATTACAAATGGGCAAGGGAACTAAAGAGAGACTTCTCAGAAGAAGAGATAAAAATGGCAAAAAAAAAAAAACCCATGAGGAAATGTTCACCTTTTCTGTTTGTAAAGGAAATGCAAATAAAGACAACCCAGAGACACCACCTTATCCCAGTCAGAATGGCCCACAATCTAAATTCAGCCAGTGACAAATGCTGGTGTGGATGCAGAGAAAGAGGAGCCTTATTACACTGCTGGTGGGAATGTACACTTATACAACCACTCTGAAAAGCATCTGGAGGCATCTCAGAAAGCTAAATATAAACCTCCCCTATGACCTAGCCATACCATTCCTAGGCATCTATCCTGAGCAAAAGGAACCAGGATTCAAGGACACATGCATCTCCATGTTTATTGCACCACTGTTTACAATAGCCAGAAAATGCAAACAACCCAGATGCTCTACTACAGATGAATGGATCCAGAAATTCTGGTACCAATATACAATGGAATATTATGCAGCCATTAGAAAGGACAAAATAATGGCATTCACAGGGAAATGGATGGAACTAGAAGAAACCATGTTGAGTTAGGTAAACCAAGAGCAAAGGGACAAATGGCACATGGTATCCCTGATAGGTGGATGTTAAATACAAAATGTAAAGAGAAAAGACAAAGTAAATAAGACTTGAGAAACAAAGGACCTCCACTCATCTGGTCAAATCATTTCTAAATGACCCCATCCTTCTGACCACATATATGGCATATATGTGCACATTGGAGGAGGACACAGAAATAGAGGGAAAGAGGGGAAAACATATAACAATGGGACCCATCAGCTGCACTGGATATTAATCAAAACGAAATAAGCAACTCAATGGCAGTGATGGGAGGGAAGGAATGAGTGGGAAAGAGGGAACAGCTGACACTAAGCAAAAGGAAAGAAATATACAGATCACCTGATATGAAAGAAATAACTGTGTTGTCAAACCTCATAGAACTCATAAACTTTATAGACCATGATAAAGACAATTGCCCCCATGAATCTTAGAATGTGTTTGTGACTTAACTATCCCACAATACAGTGAAATTTGTGAAATTTATGCAATCACTTAATCACAATTTAAAAATTGCAAAAAAGAGATGTATCAAAGAGAGACACACACATACACATATTTGTGTGTGTTTATATGTCTGTTTATGTATGTTTTTATATATACACATATATTAATATATATATTTCTATATCTATAGATATAGATACTTATATCTATAGATATAGAGCTACAGGTATAGATATATTAGTCCAGTTCTATGGTTGAACTCAGGGCCTGGGCGCTGTGCTTGAGCTTCTTTGGCTCAAGGCTAGCACTCTAACACTTGAGCCACAGTGCCACTTCTGGCCTTTTCTGAACAGTGTACTATAGATAAGAGTCTCTCGGATTTTCCTCCCCAGGCTGGCTTCAAACCACAATCCTCAGATCTCAGCCTCCTGAATAGTGAGGATTACAGTTGAGAGCTATCAGGGCCTGGCTCAGACTTATATTTGACCTTTTATTAGTCAAGAGCAGTCAGCAGCAGAGAAATATTATTTATTCATTTATCTATTTGTCTATTTATGTATTTGCAGTTCTATGGAGCAGGGAATTGCTTACATAGTTGACAGGAAAAGGTAGGGTGGGCAATTCAAAGATTAGTGTGCACAGTAGCAATGACAACTACTAGGCTACAACTCAGGGTCGCAGTTGAGATACCAGAGCTTCAAAGAGGAGGCCATGTACTGAAGTTAAAACTTTAGTTAGATTCCTCCAGTGGAACTAAGGTTCCATGGGAATTCATACCTTACTTTCAGGTCCAGTGGGTCTAGTTACAGTTTTTGAGCTGGAGCTGCTTCTAGAAAGGTTATTTCAAGCAAAGCAAAACAGGGGAGGTATTGAAACTTGAGTCCTCTTGTCTCCCAGTATCTACTGGTCCTAACCATCCCACTCCATGGAAGCCATTCAAAAGTAGCTGGGTGCAAGAGCTCCTGCCAAAGTGTGCAGGACAAGGGGTGGGCAAGAAGAGGGCAGAGGATACATCTGAGAGCAAAGACACACTCAAGACACCGTATTCAAATTCTTATCAACAATACTTGAAATACTGCACTGACAGAGTCTGCTTTTTCATCTATAATGCAAAAACGGGACATTTAATAATTCTAAATGCAATAATATATAGGCATAGTGTCTGGACATAGATCTATTCCTTTATAAGCATTGGTTTTCCTAGAGAGGTGAAGCGGCTAATCATTCTAAAGTGAACTTCTCCACAAAATCTTTTTTGGCAATGCTTTCATTTTGGTTATTTGATCAAAAACATCAGCAGAACCTAAAACTTCCTCAAAGAAGCAACTACTTAAAGCTCACATTTGTGCTAGAGGTCCCTGATAAGGTACTGCTTATAAGAATGCTCACAAAGATCACTGAAAAAGTGTTATGAAAGACAAGTCAGTAGCAGCTAATCCTTGCTGGTAAGATAGAAACATAAGTTTTCATAAATCTACAAATAGAGAGCCTTTAGTGGCTGCACCAAAGTTTTCGGAGTGGTATGTTTCTTAACAGTAAAATCTGCTTTCAAGGTTAAAAGAGTTCTCAGAAAAAATATATCTGAGAAAAGGTAATATAACTTTAGTTAGTTACTTAGTTAGTTTGACCTAATTTGAATTTAGGAGGAAAACTTGGTCTGGGAAAGATTTAGGTTCCTGCAAGAGGATCTAATTAATTAAACTCAGCCAGTTCGTGCCCACCACCTACAGCTGCACATGACCTAGAGCTGAGCCCAGGGTGAAAATTCATCATATCTCTCATACTGTCTCTACTTTCAAGGACTTTGTTTCTTGTTCTTTGTGCAAATTGTGATTTAGGGAGCAAATGAAACAAATCGATTTGATAATAAATAAATAAATAAATAATAGGCAAATTTTATGGATCACTGTAATTCTTTTCTGTGTGTGCTGGTCCTGGGGCTTGAACTCAGAACCTTGAGCACTGTCCCTGAGCTATTATGCTCAAGTCTAGTGCTCTACCACTTGAGCCAGAGCTCTATTAACAGTTTTCTTGGTGTTTAACTGGAGATAAGAATTTCATGATCTTTCCTGCCTAGGCTGACTTTGAATAGTGATCCTTAAATCTTAATTCCTGGCCAGGATGAGCCACTGGCAACTGACTTCAATCTATATCTATATATGTAACATTATATATATGTATATATATATATATATACATATATATACATATATATATATCACTTGATTAAAGCTAGCTGCATAAAACTCTTACTTTGTTTAAAGAGACATTTAATTTTAATGGAAATAATGAGGATTTTCAACAGCTGTTCTGGAACAATATAGGACTTTGTCATTTACTAGCGTAATGGTTTGGGGAAAATCACCAGCTTGTGGACAATAATATTGACTCTTGTGTTTCCATAGTGAGTACCTAAGGATCACCTAAGAGGGTTTGGTCTGCTGCCTGGTTCTACATTCACAAGTAACATGAGACTAATTCATGTGGACATACTCCATCTCGGAGCATCAAATTATTGTTACAATTATTGGAGAGTAATAAATGTTACTCTAAGTTTTCTGCACTTCAAAATTATTTGACGAACATTTGGGTAAATGCCCAAAGGTGGGATTGCTGGATCATAGGGGAGCTCTATGTGGAGTCTTTTGAGGAATGTCCGTACTGCTTTCCAAAGTGGTTGAACAAGTTTACACTCCAACCAACAATGCAATAAGGTTCCCTTCTGTCCACATCCTCTCCAGCAGCTGTTGTTATTAGAGTTCTAGATTATAGCTATTCTAACTGGGGTGACGTGGTATCTCAATGTTGTTTTGATTTGCATTTCTTTTACGGCTAGAGAGGTTGAAAATTTCTTCATGTATCTATTGGCCATCCTTCTTTCCTCTTCAGAGAAGGTGATTAAGTTTTAGCCCACTTGTTTATTGGGCAGTTGTTTCTTTGAGGATTTGTTTTAGGGGGATTTAATTTTTTGAGTTCCAAGTATATTTTAGATATGAGACCCTTGTCTGTTGTGTGGCTAGTGAAGATCTTATCCCAATCCGTAGGCTTTCTATTGATCTAATTAGCTATGTCCTTTGCCATGCAAAAGCTCTGCAACTTCATGCAATCCCATTTGTCCAACTTTTCTTTGATTTGTTGTGTTTCCGGGTCTCTATTAAGAAAATTTTGGCCTGCACCAAGGAGGCCTAGGGTTTCTTCTATTCCATCCTGTAATTTTTTCAGAGTGTCTGATTTGACTCCGAGGTCTTTTTTCCACTTGGAATTGATTCTGGCATAGGGTGATATATAAAGAACTAGGTTCATTATCTATAAGTAGTTAACCAATTTTGCCAGCACCATTTACTGAAGAGGCTGTCTTTCTTCCATTCTATTTTTTAGCTCCCTTATCAAATATTAGATGGTTATAGGTCTGTGGGTTCATTTCTGGTTTTTCAATTATATTCTATTTGTCCTGAGGTCGGTTCTTGTGCCAGTACCAAGCTCTTTTGATTAATATGGCTTTATAATAGAGTTTGAAAATTGGTATTGATATTCCTCCAGCACTGTTCTTTCTGTTCAGGATCGTTTTTGCTATTCGGGGTCTTTTATTGTTCCATATGAATTTTTGGCACACTAAAGCTACCAGCACAACTATGTTTATTGCAGCATTATTTACCAAAGCTAACATATGGAACCAACCCAGATGCCCCTCACTAGATAAATGGATCAAGAAAATGTGGTATATACACACAATGAAATTCTATGCCTCCATCAGAAAGAATGACATTGCTCCATTTGTTAGGAAATGGAAAGACTTGGAAAAAATTATAATCAGTGAAGTAAGCCAGGCCCAAAGAAACTTACGTACCATGGTTTCCTTTATTTGCAATAACTAATATATGTCTGAGTCAAGCAGAAAAGGACAGATAAGTTGATGTTAGGGAAATGAACCCTAAGACATGTATTCAAATGTTTTTTTTTCTTTCATGCGATTGTTTCTAACACATTTATAAGATTATTTCTTTGTTGTTTTGTATGTCCCTCCTCCATGGTATAACCCCTGCTTTCACTCTATTTGTTGTTGTTATAATTTGTGGAGGGGAAGGGAAAAGAACAAATCGTTTAAATAGGAATACAGGTGGATCCATTGCAACAATGAGACGTACAAATCGTTATGTTGAAAACGAACTTTACAACTTTGGTGGGGGGGGGGTGGGGAGGAGGGTTGGCTGAGGGAGTGGGGAGCAGAGGGGATGGGAAGGGGAAATAAAAGAGGAGGCTACAATGCTTGAAAAGAAATGTACTCATTATTTTGCCCAGGTAATTGTAACCCCTCTGTACAATATTTTCACAATAAAAAAATTATTTGATGACAGTACTTTTTTCAATATTGGGGTTTGAACTCAGGACCTGTGCTTACTAGACAAGTAGACTGCTACTTGATCTATGCCCTCCGCCCTACAAAATTATGTTTAACAAATTATGCTCTGTTACCTGTTGTGAGTTTACTTGAATTAGAAAGGAATTTTTCTTGTGTTTCTTATATTTATCTCCAAAATCACAATGAGGTGTGGGGCGGCGGATGGAATGAGATTGTTTTCTCCTGATGAGCAGATTATTATGAGAATATTGTAAGGAAGCAGAAATTATTTTTCTTAGCTTCATTCCTGAATAGTACCACTGCAACATTATTGGCATATTTTTTCTGTGCTTATTTTTTTCCCTTTCGGGAAATAAAAGTTGTGCTGGAGGCTGAGTAGACCCTCTTTAACTGTGGAGCTGTGCATTGAGTCTTTATGTTTGATCATTACTTTTGAGTTAGGCTCTCACTTTCTGCCTGTGTTCATCCCTGGGCATGACCCACTTACATGAGGCTTGCTGGTAGTGAGTGTAGCATATCTATGTCACGACATCCAGGGCTCCATTAAAAAGAGGTTTCATTAATTTCTTTCTATCTGTGCTGGCCTTGAGCCACGATCTCAAAAATCTCAGCCTCCCAAGTTGTGAGGATTAAAAGCATGGACCACCAATATCTGGCTTCCTTTAGACAGTTAATGGGCTATTTATAAAGATTAAATTTGTGCTATGTTTACTATGCATATTACTATCATGCCTTTTGGTTAATTTTGTATTTTAAGGATTTTCTTATGTCAGTAAACATGCAGAGGTGCAATGCTCATAATGTTATAATATTTCTTAATTATAGAAATATTGCTTCACTGTTGGGCCCTTTGATAAAAATAGCATTCGTTTTACAATAAATAACAATATAGCTATCTTGGTGTATTCATATTTGCTTATACTGCTTGGTTGTTTCCTTATACACTAAGCATCAAAATTAAATGCATAAAATATAAGCCTTTAAAAATATTTATCTCTAATCAATAAAATAATGTGTATTATATCAGCTTTTATTTATTTTTACCAGTGTTGAAGGTTTTTTTGTTTTGTTTTGTTTTGTTTTTGCTGGTATTGGAATTTGAACTCAAGGCAGTTGACCGTACTCAGCTTTCTTGGCTGGTGTTCTACCACTTGGGTCATGCCACCAACACATAATTTGCTAGTTATATTAATGGATTCATATTGATTTTTCTACCTGACTGGTTTAAAGTGCAATCCTGCTGGTCTCAGCCTCCTGAATAGTCAATATCATAGTGTTGTGAGATTAAGGAGTTTTAAAAATAGCCTTGGTAGCCATTTGAATATGAGTTTCTTCTTTGACAAACTATTTGTGAAGGAGAAAAGAATCTTTCTTTTATTTTCTGGGATTGAACCTAGAGTTGCTATACTAGCCCAGCATATTTTACTACTGGAGTCTACATATGCCCTTAGTCCTGTTTTTTTTTCTTTTTCTTTCCTCAAGTTCTGTTGTTTTGGAAACAGGGTCCCACTTCCATCTTTGTCCAAGCTGGCTTTCAACTCATGATCCTCCTGCCTCCTGAGTACCTGAAAATATTTCTTGAACATAATTTATGATGTATTCATTGGAAAAGAAGTTTGATATGTAGAGATGCATAAAATATGAATTCTGTATTCAAGTAGCTCTAAATATAAAGAGAAGAGTACAGTGTCACAGGATCAGCAATGGGAACCTGGAATGGCTTCTAGGTAGGCTGAAGAAAAGTTATTCATCTTTGAGAGTGACAATCTTTTGAAGAATGAGTAGGAATTTTCCAGGGAGATAATCAACAGAATTTGTTCAGAGCAGAAAGTGAATACTATATATGAGCAAAGGCTGGAAGCCTGGAAGAACAAATATACAGAAATTTACAAAAGCTAGCAACTGCTGAACTATAAAATAGGTTAAGAGGAGATGGAATTAGAAGACATGAAGGTGGAAAAATGGAACTTAAAAGGACTGAATGGTGATGGATGTAGTACACTTCACTGACTTGATCCTGAAGGAGATACGTAGCCCCTGAAGTCTAATTTATGACCACATAGCTAAATAAGTAGATGGCAATTTGAGTTTTTTGAATGTCTCATCTGTAGGCCAGAATCCTCTGTTTAATAATTGGCATTTAATAATTTGGCATTCTCAAAGAAACTCAATACTGATTATGTGCTAGTTATCTTGGAGACACGGGCATTATTTTAGGACGAAGAATAATTGCCTTATCCATAACTTAATCCCAGTAGGACCCAATTTTATTCCCCCAGCATCACACACATCATTTATCTACTTAGTTCTGGAACACAGTGATATTGTTTTATGTCCCAGTCAAATCAGTGAAGCAGTTTTCATCCTACATAGATACAACATCCATGTCTTTATCCAGCCATTGCATATCATTAGATTTGGGATGGAATTAAACCATCTTTCCATTATAGATACTCATTTCATCACCTTGTCCCTTGGAGGTTAAGGAGTCCCAAAGAGCCTCAGGCTAAACTATATAAATATACCTCTCTTGTATTGGTTCTGTCCTAGTAAAAACTGGAGCTATATTTGGTATAGGAGATTTGGATGGCATAGACTAATTTAAATAACAACTGACATCTAGTTATTTCTATGATTTTTTAAAAAAAATAAACCTTTATATGATACATAGCATATAAATAACTAAATAGCTAGAAGAATTATCACAAATGAAGCTTCCCTTATACCCAACTTTCAGGTCACAAAATCAAATTGGAAATAAAAGTTACCCGCTTATATCTGCCCCTTCACCCCAATTTCTATCCTAACTTTTTTTTGGAGGGTGTCCGGTCATGGGGCATGAACTCTGGGACTGGGCACTGTCCCTCAGCTCTTCAGCTCAAGGCTAGTGCTCTACTATTTGAGCCACAGTGCAACTTCCAGCTTTTTTCTTTTTTTGCTTATGTGGTGCTGAGGAATCGAACCCAGGGCCTCATGCATGCAAGGCAAGCCCTCTACCACTGAGCCATCTTCCCAGCCCTATCCTAACTTTTATCACCATAGATTACCTTCTTTATATCCATTCTGGATAATTATAATATTGTTTGATGTCTGGTGCTTCTCAACCAATTTGTCTATTTTTCCCCCCACCGGCCATTAGGTACCTTCCAGTAGTAACATACTATTTCCACTCTAAGTTCACTGGCCTGAACTACTTAATAGTTTTTGGGTCATAAGAAGCCCACTTACTCCATGTATCCAGAGTGAGGGAAAATTGAAAATGCTTGTAAACACTACTGATGACAAGCCCCACCCCCCACCATTAACTTGCACTCTGTGGAAATCTTCGGTCTTTACTTACATCTTGAAGGTCAAAGAAAAAACCCTATCAATATATTGAATGACAACAACGAATATTCCTTCTTCAACACCTCATATATTCTTGGAATTGTCATCCAAACAATTTAGCCTTCAAGTCCCCAGAGGCAGGTTTGTCTGAGAATAAGACATATATTTTCTTTTGTCCCCCAAAATCTCAAGCTAAACACCCCTCTGGTGTATATGTTGTCTGGGAAAGGGAGTCTAGATGTTTCTTTGGTGTCTCTTAGTAATAATCATTGATTGTTTAAAAATATTCTCTACATTCTAAAATATCATATGGAATGCCAATCTTCAAAAATACCAGACAACACAAGTTTAATTTATTTCTTTTGTAATGCAAATACATCACAATGTAGATGTTTTGTAAATGTACCACAATGTAGAATTAGTCCAACATACTAACCCAACATACCACAGTGTTTTCAGATTTAGTCTATTATATAATAATGATGCTACTTATTTTCTTCATGGTTTCTTTTTATGTATACATATGTATTTCAGTTGGACACATACACATACATGCACACACACACAAGCATTTCTACGAGTGAGATACCAGACCCTATAATGAATTAATGGTTACCCTTAAGCATCAATGTTACAAGGTAGTGTTCCACAATTGGATTTAACCTTCAGTGTCTGCAGCTGCAGTGCATTCTGCTCACATTCACATTTCTTTCCATTCTTGGCCTTCTTCAAAGTACACTGGTACAGCACTTGGTTGTTTTTTTTAAAATTTAATTTAATTGTAAGAGTGATGTACAGAGGGGTTACAATTACACAAGTAAGGCTATGAGTACATTGCTTGTCGAACATTGTTACCTCCTCTCTCACTTTCCCTCCCCGACCAAGTTGTAAAGTTCATTTCCACCATTGTGTCTTGTGAGTATTGCTGTTGCATTGGTCTTTTGTCCTTTGTCTCACCATTTTGTTAGCCCCTTTCCACTCCCCAAATCACATAAATACATACACAAGACATGGGGTACCAAAATGAAGAACAGTGACAATAGGGGATAAACTACAAGAGGGAAAATGAAAGAAAAAAGAATTTCACACAGAACATAAAAATTAAAAACAAACAAAACCCCTCATTTCCATGGAGTTCATTTCAATTAGCATCATCTTATATGGTCATATGTATGTTTGGTCATATGTACATTGAGCTACTGCGATCCTCTGCTAGGACTATCATAGACACATGCTAATTATTACAAATAAGGGAAACCATGGAGGCTATATTTCTTTAATCCTGGCTTACTTCATTTGATATGATTTTTCCCAATCTTTCTATTTCCTTATGAATGAGGTGATGGCATTCTTCCTGATGGAAGCATAGAATTCTATTGTGTATATATGCCACATTTTCTTCATCCATTCATCTACTGAAGGGCATCTGGTTTGGTTGCTACAAAGAACATAGTTGTGCTGGTAGCTTTAATGTGGCTTTGTTTGCAATTGTTTGGGTAAATGCCCTGGAGTGGGATTACTGGATCCTTAGGGGATCTATGTGATTTCTTTTGAGGAACCTCCATAATGCTTTCCAAAGTGGTTGAACAAGTTTACATTTCCACCAACAGTGCAGTAGGGTTCCCTTTGGCCACATCCACTCCAGCATCTGTTGTTATTAGACTACTTGATTATAGCCATTCTCACTGGGTGAGGTGGAATCTCAATGTTGTTTTGATTTGCGTTTCTTTTATGGCCAGAGATGTTGAACATTTCTTCATGTGTCTATTGGCCATTCTTATTTCCTCTCCAGAGAAATCTCCTTTTTATTCCTTAGCCCATTTTTAATGGGGTGGTTGTTTCTTTTTTTAAAAATAATTTTTATTGAAGTTGTGATTACAAAAATTTCACAGTACTGTGGAATTGTGATACATAGTTATAATCACAAACACATTTTAACCTTCACAAGGCAACTTGCCTTTATCATGGTCTATAAAGTTTGTGAATTTTATAATCTTTGGCAATACAACTATGTCTTCCAAATCGGGTGATATGTACATTTCTTTACTTTTTCTTAGTGTCAGTTGTTCCCTCTTTCCCTCTCATTCCCTCCCTCCCATCACTGCCCTTGAGTTGCTTAGCTCATTTTCATCAATGTCCAGTGCCGCTGATGGGCCCCTCTGTTGTATATTTTCCACTAATTCTATGTCCTCCTCCTAGCTTCCCTCAGATGTGCACCTGTATATACCATATATGAGGTCAAGAACATGAAGTCATTTAGAAATGATATGACAAATGCAGTAGTGGTCCTTTGATTCTTGTGTCGTGTTTACATTGTCATATCTCCTTTCATTTTGGATTAACATACACATATCAGGGAGATCATGTGTCATTTGTCTCTCTGATCTTGGTTTACCTCGCTTAACATGATTTGTTCTAGTTCCATCCATTTCCCTGTGAATGTCATTATTTTGTCCTTTCTAATGGCTGCATAATATTCCATTGTATACAGATACCACAATTTCTGGATCCATTCATTTGTAGTGGAGCATCTTGGTTGTTTTCATATCTTGGCTATTGTGAATAGCGCAGCAATGAACATGGAGGTGCATGTGTCCTTGTATCCTAGTTCGTGTTGCTCAGGGTAGATGCGTTGGGAGTGGTATGGCTGGGTAATAGGGGAGGTGTATATTTAGCTTTCTGAGGTGCCTCCAGACTGCTTTGCAGAATGGTTGTATTAGTATACATTCCCATCAGCAATGAAGTAGGGTTTCTCTTCCTCTGCATCCCCACCAGCATTTGTTGTTGGCTGAATTTAGGATATAGGCCATTCTGACAGAGGTAAGGTGGTATCTCATGATTGTTTCTATTTACATCTCCTTTATGGACAGGGATGGTGAACATTTCCTCATGTGTTTCTTTGCCACTTTTTTCTTATTTGTCAGTTGTGGGGCCTGAACTCTAGGCCTAGGCACTGTCCCTCAGCTCTGCAGCTCAAGTCTAGCACTCTACCACTTTAGCCACAACTCCACTTCCAGGTTTTTCTGCTTATGTGGTTCTGAGGAATCAAATCCAGGAGCTCATGCATCCAAGGCAAGCACTCTACCACTGAGCTACTTCCCAGCCCTTCTTTGACATTTTTATCTCTCCTGAGAAGTGTCTCTTTAGTTCTCTTGCCCATTTAATGATTGGTTTGTTGGATTTGAGATGGATTTGTTTATTGAATTACTTCTTTTATTTTGGATATTAGGTCTTTGTCTGATATAGTGCTAATAAATATCTTTTCCCAATTGGTTGGCTGTCTTTCTAGTTTGGTAGCTATGTCTTTAGCTGTGCAGAAACTTTTTATTTTAAGGGATTCCAATTTGTTGAGTCTTTCTCCATTTTATTGTGCCCCTGGGACTTTGTTCAGGAAGTTCCTGCCTGTGCCTATAAGTTCATGCGTCTCTCTTCTCAGATTTGATGTTTAGGTCTTTAATCCATTTTGAGTTGGTGTTAGTGCACAGTGACAGGCAGGGATCCATTTTCAGTTTTCTGCATGTGATCACCCAGTTTTCCCAGCACCAATAGTTGAAGAGGCTATGTTCCTATCACTGTGTGTCTTTGGGTCCTTTTTCAATTATCAGCTGACTATAGGTATGTGATTTTATTTCGGGATCTTCTAATCTATTTCATTGGTCTTCAGGTCCATTTTGTGCCAAGAGCAAGCTACTTTTGTTATTACGGCTTTATAGTACAGTTTGAAGTCTGGCATCGAGGTCCCTCCCGTGTTGTCTCTTTTGCCTAGAATTGTTTTGGTTATTCTAGGTCGTTTGTTGTTTCATATGAAGTTTTGGATTTTTTTTTCTATTTTCAGTAAAGAACATCATTGGGATTTTGATGGTAACTGCATTGAATTTGTATATCAACTTTGGCAGTATGGTCATTTTCACAATATTGATTCTGCCTATCCAAGAACACTGAAGGTTTTTCCATTTCTTGGTGCTCTCTTTGATTTCTTTCTTTAGGCTTTTATACTTTTCACTAAATAGGTACTTTACATCTTTGGTTAGATTAATTCCTAAATATTTTATTTTATGTGATTATTGTGAATGGAGTTGTTTCCCTGATTTCCCTTTCTGCTAGTACATTGTTGGTGTACAGAAAGGTAACTGATTTTTTGGGTTAATTTTGTATCCTGCTACTTTGCTGAAATGATTCATAAGTTCTAGGAGTTTGGGAGTGGAATTTTTGGTGTTGCTACGGTATAATATCATATCATCTGCAGAAAGGGATAGTTTAACTTTTTCCATCCCTATGGAGAACCCTTTAATGTTCTTTTCTTGCCTTATTGCTCTGGCTAAGGATTTCAGAACTATATTGAAGAGGAGTGGTGAGAGTGGGCATCCTTGCCTTGTTCCTGATTTTTGGAGAATTGGTTGTAGGTTTTCTCCATTGAGTATAATATTGGCCATTGTTCTGTTGTATATGGGTTTTATTGTTTTAAGGAATGTTCCTTCTGTTCCTATTTTCTCCATAGCTTTTAGCATGAATGAATGTTGTATGTTATCCAAGGCCTTTTCTGCATCAATGGAGATAATCATGTAGTTCTTACTTTGTATCTGTTGATGTAATGGATTGTATTTATTGATTTATATATGTTAATCTATCCCTGCATCTCTAGGATGAAGCCTACTTGATCATAGTGTTTCATTTTTTGATATGTTGATGGATTCTGTTTGCTAATATTTTATTGAGGACCTATGCATCTGTGTTCATCAAACAAATTGGTCTGTAGTTCTATTTTTTTGCTGTATCTTTGCCTGGTTTGGGGTTAATTGTGATATTGGCTTCCTAGAATGAGTTTTGGTTCTCTCCCTCTGCTTCTATTTCATGGAAGAGCTTGAGGAGTATGGGTATTAGTTCCTTTCTGAAGGTCTTATAGAATTCCATAGTGAATCAAACTATACCTGGGCTTTTCCTTATTTGAAGACTTCTGATTGCTTCCTCTTTCTCATTGTAAGATCTTGGCTTATTTGATTGATTTCTTCTTGGTTCAGTTTGGGCAACGTGTATTACTCTAAAACTTCATCCATTTCTGCTAGGTTTCCCTACCTTAGAGAGTATAGATTCTGGAAATAGTTCTTTCTGAGTGTTTGGATGTCTTGGATGTTTGTTGTAATTTTTCCTGTGACATCCCTGATCTTATTGATTTGGGTCTCCTCTCTTTTTCCTTAAGCTGGACAGAGGTCCAGCAATTTTATTAATGTATTGAAAAAAGTTTCTTGTTAATTTTATTTATAGTTTTCTTAATCTCTACCTCATTGATATCAGCTCTTATTTTGGTTAACTTGCTCCATGTATTATTTTTAGGTTGAATTTTTTCTTGCTTTTCTAGCAGTTTTACTTGCATCATGAGATTACTTACTTGGTCTTTCTCTATTGTCTTTCTTTCTTTTTTGGGGAGAGGTGGGGGGGTCCGATCGTGGTGCCTGAACTCTGGGCTTGGGCGCTGTCCCTCAGCCCTTCAGATCAAGGCTAGCACTCTATCACTTGAGCCACAGCGCCATTTCTGGCTTTTTCCCTTTTGCTTATGTGGTGCTGAGGAATCAAACCCAGGGCCTCATGCAAGGCAAGTGCTTTACCACTGAGCCACCTTCCCAACCCCTGTCTCTATTTTCTTGATGTGTGCACTGACAGTGATAAAATTTCCCCTAAGGACTGCTTTTGTAGTGACCCATATATTTCTTTAAATTCATTAAATTGTAGGAACTTTAAAATTTCTTATTTAATTTCTTCTGTGACCCAGGTGTTTCTCAGAAGTGTGTTGTCCAATTTCCATGTATTTAGTAATTTCTATGGTATGCCTTGTTACTGAGAACTAGCTTGATTTCACTGTGGTCGAATAGAATACAAGGAATTAGTCGATCTTCTTGTATTTGCTTAAATTCTTTGTACAAACTATGATGCTACTTTGGAGAAAGTTCCATGGGCTACTGAAAAGAATGTGTACTGGGTTGTTGTTGGGTTGAAAACTGAGATATTGTATCATTGAATTCAGAGGCTTCTTTACTAATCCTCTGGTTGGTAGACCTGTCCTTTGGTAAGAGCAGAGTATTAGTATCTATTTTGAGAATATTTACTTAACATATGGATGCATCAATGTTTGGAGAGTTTAAACTGATAATGGTGATATCCTCTTCTTGGATTGTTCTCTGTATTAATATAAATTGTACTTCTTTGTCTTTTTGTGTTGATTTTAATGAAAAGTTTATTTTGTCAGATATCAGGATGGCAACTCCTACCTTCTTGCAGGGAGCATTTGCATGGTGGATCTTCCTCTATCCCTTCACTTGGAGTTTGTTTTCATCTTTGGCTGTGAGATGGGTTTTTTTTGAGGATTTGTTTGGGGGAGGGCTAAGTTTTTATTTTGAAGTATTTTTTGCCAACCCTATGGCTGGGACTTTAGGCCTTGACACTGTCCCTGAGATTCATTTGCTCAAGGCTAGAACTCTACTACTTGAGCCACATCACTGCTTCAGGCTTTTTCTGTGTATGTGGTACTGAGGAATTGAAGTCAAGGCTTCACACATGCTAGGCAAGCACTCTACCACTAGGCCAAAATTCCCAGCCCCTGAGCTTTAGGTATATTTTTGATACGAGGCCCTTGTCTGTTGTATAGCTAGTGAAGATCTCTCAATCTATGGGCTTTTTATGTATCTTCCTAGATATGTCCTTTGCCATGCAGAAGCTTTACAGTTAAATGTAGTCCCATCAATCCAGTCTTTTTCTGATTTGTTGTGTTTCTGGATCTTTATGAAGTTTCTACCTGTGCCAATGATCCCTGGAATATCCCCTATACCATCCTGCAATATTTTCAGGGTATTTGGTCTTTCATTGAGGTCTTTGATCTATTTGGAGTTGATTCTGGTACAGAGTGATACATAAGGATCTAACTTCAGTTTTCTGCACATGTAGTGAATTCTGCCAGCACCATTTGTTAAAGAGGCTGTCTTTCTTCCATCTTAAAATTTTGACTCCCTTATCAAGGAGAGATCTGTGGGATCATTTCTGGGTTTGAATTCTATTCCATTATTCCTCAGGTCAGCACTTGGTTTTAACTTACAGTTTTCTGATCCTAATTAAGTGAAGAATCATTTCATACTTTATTGACTCTATGCACATTTTTAGTAAAGTGTCTATTCTGATAGACACTAGTCTCTAACCGAGGTTGTTTTTGTTTTTGTTGTTGTAGGTCATGGGCCTTGATCTCTGGGCCTGGGTGCTGGCTTTCAACTATTCAGCTCAAGGCAAGCACTCTACCAATTGAGCCACAGTGCCACTTCCAGTTTTCTGGTGGATTATTGCAGATAAGAGTCTCATAGACTTTCCTTCCTGGAGGAGGAGGAGAATGGGCTGGAGGAGGAGGGGCTGGAGGAGACGGAAGAGAAAAAGAACAACAACAACAACAATAAGGAAAGGAGAAGGCAAGAAGGAGGAGAAGAAAGAAGAAGAAGGTGGAGGAGGGAGAAGAGGAGGAGGGAGAGGTGGATGAGGAGGAAAAGGAGGAAGAGGAGGAGGAGGAGGGATGATAAATAATTCATTTACCTTTTACCCTTTTGCCAGCATTGGTAAAGGTCAGATATTTGCCAAAATCTCACCCCCAAAAGACAAGTACTTTCAGGGAGGAGTGCACATCTACTTGTGTCACAGAGAAAGACAGCTTTGAGTTGAAAAATTAGGAAATTTGGTGAAGAACTACAAGATAATCTTGGCCAATCCCAGAAACAGGTGGTCTTGATGACCCATGGTTGGGCTTCAATGTTTCAGAGTACGATGAATCATGATCAATGTCATCTCTTCACACTAGAGATTATTTAGAAAATGAAGTATATAACTTGCAAGTGGGGACAGGAGGGAAAAACTGGAAGAGAGGGAGAGAAGGGGTAATATTGTTGAAAAGGAAATGTACTTGTTACCTGACATGTGTGGAGAGCTGCAGGGGCCACGACCAAAGATGGCACTGGCTTCCACCTTCCACCTTGCCGATGGCGAGTGCTCTCTGTGAAAAACAACTCCTTATATGGCTATGGCTTGGCTACTGGCTTGCTTCCGTGTTTGCGACCCTATTAGTATATGCTGCGTGGCATCTCGGGATTGGCCATCCAGGAGGCTTATAACCGGAGCGCGGGTGAGGGGGGAGGGAGAAGCTTGCAGATGAGGTTCCTGGATAAACTGCTTTGAGAAGAATCCCGGGTCCTGTCTTCCTTGCTGGTCGAGGCGGTCACGACAAATGGTGGCCCGTACAGGGATCTAACTCCACAAGGGATTCAGAACTCCTGGCAGTCAGGGTGGTGCACCGGTAAGTTCCCAGTTAAGTGGGAATCCGAGATTAAAGCGGGCATAATACGGGGCTCTTCTCTGTAGATAAAGAGAGAGCGGGAACCCGGGAAGAAATAAAATACAGGCCTAAAGTGAAAGTAAAAGAAAATAAAATTTTTAATAACTGAGATGGGTGCCGCGACATCACATCCAATTTTTCTGGCCCTGGAAGAGCTACTACGCTCAAAAGGACTAAAGTTAAAGAAGGGTACCTTACAGAGGTTCCTTGATGAATGCAACATTGTAGCTCCTTGGTTTATAGTGTCCGGGAGCCTTACAGTAGCCTCATGGGACAAATTAGGGAAGGATTTGGACTTTGCCTATGAACAGGGCACATTAAAGGCAGGAGTCCGCCCCATTTGGAAATTGATTAGGGGTTGCCTGGAGGACCAGCGCTGCTGTGAGGTTATAGAAAATGGACAGTCAGCACTGGAACAATTACAGGAGGAGAGGTCAGAGAAGGCGATCAGTGAAAAGAGAGACAATGAACAGGGCAAAAGGGGGCGACTTTACCCAGATCTGTCTGAGCTAAAATCAGAAAGAGGAAGTTTCAGTGAGTTAGAGGAGGAAGAAGTGAGAGCACTTATTCAACAGATGAAAAGGAGCCGTATAAAAAAGGGGGTCACTTTTTTATAGCAAACATGACTTGCAATTTGACTAGTACTGCCCATACTGTGGGTGCCAATTGTCATTTTAGTAAGAATTATACGGTATTTAGTTAGCAGCCTACCCCCGTGTGTGTGGTTTCCCCTTTTGTGCTTTTGGTAATTAACAACACATCTGTATGCTCAGATGATGTGTGTGCTTGTACTAATGAAACCTGCTATTTTGCTACCTGCTGGAGTTCTCAGTATCCGTTAGCTATAGTTGCACGCATTCTGCATTGGGTGCCTTTGCCAGTAGATGCTTCTCAAGCTGTAACCTTGTTTAGGCATAAGAGAGATTTTGGCATCACTGCGGCCATTGTAACTGCTATAGCTGTGGCTGCTGCGAGTGCGACGGCTGCCGCTGTCTCCATGTCACATACTGTGCAGATGGCTCAGACTTTAAATAACTTGTCGGCTACTACAGCCAGAGCTCTGGATTTACAACAAGTGGCCAATGCACAATTAAAAGGAGGACTGATGCTGTTAAATCAAAGGGTTGACCTTGTGCAGGAGCAGGTTGATATCCTGTGGCAGTTGGCTCAGCTGGGATATGTTCAAAAATATGAAGGGCTTTGTATTACCACTGTTCAGTATTATAACTATACCCAGGCAGCAAATTTGTCTAAACAACTGTCAAGTTATCTTTTAGGCAACTGGACAGGGGAATTCGACCAATTGATGTTACAGCTACAATCGGCCATTGTCGCGGTAAACTCCAGCCGGATGGATGATGCCCTGTTACAAGATGTTTCCTCCTGGATTTTGACAGCTGTGGATCATTTGAAGGAGGGGGCGGGAATGGGCTCCCTTATCGGTATCCTGGCATTGGTGATCTTGCTGTGCCTGTGGTGCATATGCCGGATTAGGAGCTCGCAGCGCAGGAGTATGGCTATGGTGGTCCAGGCCTTCACTGCCATTGAGGCTGGACAGTCCCCCTACACGTGGCTTGCCACGTTAAAGGAATAGCACAGGGTGTAAGGCAAACGCACTGCACTTGGGAATCACTTCCCGGCGTGAGCCCAAGAAGAGCATGTTGGGTTGCAAGTGGGTTGATGCCCAAGATCCCACCTCTGCAAAAAAGGCATCGGACGGGCCTGGTCGTCACTGGGGAAGGCGCCCCTCAGGCGAAGACCAGTGCAGGGTCCTCTCATTAATGTTTTAGACAGAGGCCCAACCTCTACTCTTACCTGTTGCTTAATAAAACAATAAGGGGGAGCTATGGAGAGCTGCATGGGGCGCGACCAAAGATGGCGCTGGCTTCCGCCTTCCGCCTTCCCGATGGCGAGTGCTCTCTGTGAAAAACAACTCCTTATATGGCTATGGCTTGGCTACTGGCTTGCTTCCGTGTTTGCGACCCTATTAGTATATGCCACATGGCACTTCGGGATTGGCCATCCAGGAGGCTTATAACCAGAGCACGGGTACGGGAGGGAGGGAGAAGCTTGCAGATGAGGTTCCTGAATAAACTGCTTTGAGAAGAATCCCAGGTCCTGTCTTCCTTGCTGGTCGAGGTGGTTGAGACAGACATGTAACTGTAAACCCTCTATACATCATTTTACAGTAAAAATTTAAAAAATATTACCCACATAAATGGAAACAGGGTTTATCTCTATGCATCTGTCTCTTATCTCTGTCTTATATGTGTTTTGACTTCATTTTATCCTTCTTCAGATGAATCTTTCCATCCATTAACAGCTCTAATTCATGGTATCCTCATACATCTGGACCCAAGAAGAAAAGACTTCTATTCTTAATATCCCTGTAGCACATAAAAGGAAAGAATCTGATTGGATCTGTCTGGATTAGCTCAGAATCAATCACCAAACCAATAAATATGGAAATATTTTATTCTTCTTGAGTGAATTTGGATCTTGACATGATGCCAATGAATAAAAATAAAGTTGAGCCCACCTAAACCAATGAATAAAAATATAGTTGAGCCCACATAAACCAAAGGAAAGGGAGAAATTTCCCAAAGGAAAGGGCACTTACCTATTGATAAAA
Organism: Dipodomys merriami; assembly: GCF_024711535.1. Classification (NCBI taxonomy): domain Eukaryota; kingdom Metazoa; phylum Chordata; class Mammalia; order Rodentia; family Heteromyidae; genus Dipodomys; species Dipodomys merriami. The sequence goes on along the minus strand of NW_027206496.1, from coordinate 206,150 downwards.
ACATAGTAGTACACAAACAGAAATCTGTTCAAAAGGCAAGTTTGTACTTAATGGAATCCAACACTTAAAAATAGAAAACTATATTTGTATTTCTTTACCTTAAAAAGAATATAATTTTAATCATATCACGAACTACTAGGGATACTTACAAGATATAAAAGGCCCTCATGATTCTAGATCAGATTATAATAATAATAGTAATATCTAGTCAACACTGAATGATTGGCCAGGAATAACATTAATTGCATTCTTAAAATAAGTCTTCAGGTCAATTACATTTTCAAATGAATATATTGAGACTTAGAGGGTAAGTTTTTTTTAAGTCATTTAGCAAAGTAGTAGCAGAACTTTCTTTGTGTTATATTCATTGCCATGTTATGTGATCTTGTCTGAGATGTTATAAAACATTCTGAAGTAGCCCTATTATTTCCAAAGATACCACTTAAGAACTGAAAAAAGTATTAACAGAAGGCTTTATTCTATCTATTTATGTTTATAAATTAATGTATATATTAAGTTGAATGATAATTACTATATAATTTTACTGAGATTATTAGTCCCTGAAAATTTAAACATATTCATCTAAAAGTTAAATTGTAAGAATTTTGAAGACATATTTGCCAAACAAGTTCAGTCCTTGTCTAAATTTTCACAAAATTAGAAATTAGTGGTAAAGAATTTAATGTGCTTTCATCTACTAAAAATGGTAAAATAAAACTTAGTCACTTTTCTATTAGGGTGTTTTCAGAGAAGTTTGGGTAGAATGTTAAGGAGGATATTTTAAATCATTAAAATTAAAATTATCCTTTACAAAGAATTTAAAATTTACCAGGTGTTAGTGGATTATACCTGTAATCCAAGCAACTCAGGAGTCTTAGATCTGAGGATCACAATTTGAAGCCAGCCTAGACAGGAAAGCCTATGAGACATTTTTGTAGATTATAAGTCTGGAATTCAGGACCTGGGGGCTGTCCCTGAGCTTTCTTGCACAAGGCTAGTGCTCTACCACTTTGAGACATAGTTCCATTTGTCATTTTCAGGTAGTTAAATGGAGATACAAGTCTAATGGCCTTTCCTCACCTCGCTGGCTTTGAATCACAATTCTCAGATCTCAGCCTCTTGAATAGCTAGGATAACAGGTTTAAGCCATCAGAGCCCAGACCTACGAAACTTACGTATCTACAATTCACTACCAAAAATTTCAGAACTGGGGCTGTGGCAAAAATGGTAGAAAACTATTCCCGAGCAAAAATGCTCATGGACAGTGCCCAGTCCCTGAGTTCAAACCCTAAGTCCACACACACACACATACACACACACACACACACACACACACACACACACACACACACACACACACACACACACACACATTTACCTAGGAATGGTCCATGGCTCACACTTATAATCCTACCTTCTCAGGAAGCTGACATCTGAGGGTTGTGGTTCAAAGCCAGCCCTGGTAGGAAAGTCCCAGTGAATCTCTTATCTCTAAGTAACCACTTAACAACACAGAAATGGAGCTGTGGTTCAAAGCACTCAAAGCACTAGCCTTGAGCAAAAATGCTCAGGGACAGCACCCAGGCCCTGTGTTCAAGCCCCACAACTTCAGGGAGAAAAAAATACCTGTAAAATGTTTTTCCAGAATTCCTTTCATGTTATCATTTGTCAATCAATAAATACATTTTGAGTATTGTATATTTAAAATATGGCTTAGAATACGCATTTGATATTTCTGTAGAAGGGGATCCCTTAATAATTAATAATCTCAATAAATAATAATATGGGATCCCTTACCTCACAGACCAAAGAGTGTATGAGAAACAGAAGAAAAGACAAATGCCGAGGAGTGCCACAAGCTATGGAAATGTATAAAAACACCCCAACACAGCTACTGTGCCTTTGAATTTCTGTCTTTGGTGTCTGTGTGAATGCCTACAGTCCTGTATAATTTATCATGTCTCTGTGTATCTGTGCATCTGTCACGTGGATGTGATTGGGTCTTTGAAGAAGCACCATGGAAGATTTTTGTAATACATCATAGCTTCACAATAGAGTCCTGAAGTTTTCCTAGCAAGAAAATAATATAAAAATGAATTACTCTTGATGGGAAAATAAATAATTAAAACTATTTCAACACCATAATAGTGTATGTTAATTAGCATGTATCAAAATAATAAATAATCTGCACTTGATACTCGAGATCAGACTAAAGTACAAGCCTTTTAAAAGTTAAAATTTGAATCTATGTCCCTAAAGATGTACAGCAAATACTTTTTGACAAAAACTACTGGTGGACCCATTGAAACAATGAGATATACAAGTCGTTATGTCAAAAAATGAACTTTACAACTTTGGTGGAGGGGAGCATCGGGTGGTGGGAGGGAGGAGTATGGGAAGCGGAAGCAATGGGAAGGGGAAACAGAGGAGACAACAATGCTTGATAAGAAATGTACTCGTTATCTTGCCCATGAAATTGTAACTCCTCTGTACGGTATTCTCACAATAAAAAAAATAAATAACATATTCATGCCCTGTCTACCATTATCTTTCACAAACAGTACAGATCTGTGCAGAGGTAACATTCTTACTGATCAATATACACATAACTTTGAGAACTGAAGGTGCTGCTCAAGTGGTAGAGTGCTAGTCTTAGCAAACTTAAGAACTTGAGATCAAACCAAAAAGGCACTAAGTTTTGAATCAAATTATTTTTCTTATGTACTTTCACAGATTTAAGAAATTCATTGGGTGTTGTTTGCATGGTTATTTTTCCTAATTTTTCTTTCCAAATGAATACCTAGTTAGGTAACTCTAGCACTTTAACAAATAAATTCCAAAATTTGAAAGCTTAGTAGTTTATGAAATATTATATACTCATCCATTGTATGTGTTCCTGGCTGGAGTGCAGCCTTTTACAAAAATAATTCAAGTACTCAAGCTGTTTTATCAGGTCGGTCACCTGTCTTCTCTGGTAAAGAAGAAACATTTTCTTCACAGGTTTGCGTAAAAGTGAATCACAACACCACCTTTTCCCTTTCCATTGTCTTTGACTTTGCTTAGGCCTGACCTAAGGCACTTACCATCTTACCAGGTTTTGTGTTCAGACTCAGGGCTTGAACTCAGGGCTTAGAAGTTGTCTCTGAGCTGTTTTGCTCAAGGATAGTGCTCTATCACTTGAGCCAAAGCTCCACTTCTGCTTTTTGGTGATTAATTAGAGATAAGTGTCTCAAGGATGTTCCTGCGTGGGTTGACCTTGAACCAGATCCCAGCCTCCTAAGTAGCTAGGTGTGAGCTACCTGCACCCAGCTCATATTCTACGTTTTTTGGATGAAGAAATGTATAAAAAATTCCTTTAATGAACAAACTTTTCTTACTTTAGCAAGTCAATAAATTTGGAAAATAAAAATGCCTATAGTGAGAAAAAATTATATAACTTACATAAAATATACATTGCAACCCTATTATATGTTAAGAATTAAATAAATTGGCTGGAGATTATAATAAATATAAAATTGAAATCATACTTTTTGTTTGTTCATAGGAAAGTGAGCAATGTTTGGGGTTGTAGAGGAGGAGGGTATATATATTTTCCACGGTTTGTCCTTACAAACTTCTGAAAGGCAAATGTTTGCCTCTTGTTGGCTTCTGATTCTAAACTTCACAAATTTTACATAAACTTCAGCTCTTAAACATAGACAATAGTTTTAAATCAAATTTTATAAATCTTGGAAGTGAAGTTTGTATTTTTGGCTAGGTTATCTTTGAATGGCTAGGTCCTTATTTGTATTCCTATTGACTGGCTCTTTCTTGGACCATAGTTCAAATTTTGGACATGGGGAACAGCTTGAGAGGGGGATTCCTATATCTGCATCTTATCTGTCCTATTTCATGCACTTGATCATCACTGCATTTCATCTGGGCTTCAGTATTTCTCTGTGTGCACATTTCCTCTGATGAGACATTTAGGGCTCTGCTTGTTTTCAGGACACTTTCTACAAAACAGCTTTCTTGTCAGACAGAATGGCATCCATTATCAAATGGATAGGTTAGGCTAATTTGATTGGGCACTTTATTGGTCTCACATTTTTTCTTTGCTTCAATTCCTTGTTTCAGCTGGACCATTACAATAGCCACTGAACAGGTCCCTATCTCCTTGTTATCATCTATCCTTAGCTTAAATTCTTATTTTTTTGCCTGAAGATTGAAATCTTAATCTTAACCACTTACCTACATTTCCTGGATCTTCATAGTAAGATACCTTAAAATCTTTTCAGATATATGCTTTTCTTGATTCTAACATCAGTCATTTAGCTGACTTAATACAAATATAAATTCAATTAAATTTGTTAGGTATATGAATTGAAAGCATCTTGTGTAGTTTCTGAAAGATTCATTAATGCACTCTACCTTCTACTAGATGTATGTGTGCCTCTGTGTGTGTGTGTGTGTGTGTGTGTGTGTGTGTGTGTGTGTGTGTGTGTGTGTGTGTGTGTGTGTGTGTGTGTTCTGGGCTTTGAATTCAGTGCCACAGAAATGTCCCATTGCTTTTTGCTTAAGGCTGTGCTTTACCACTTATGCCAGAGCTCCACTTCAGCTTTTTGTTGGTTAATTGGAGACAAGCATCTCATAGACTTGTCTGCCTGGACTGGCTTCAAACTGTGAGTATTAGATCTCAACCTCCTGAGTAGCTAGAATTACAGGTTTAAGCCACCAGCAACATCTGGCTTCTAATTTTATTGTCACAGTTATTATTTTCTCTTACTAATTATAATGCTTACTCAAATCTTAGCCTTCATTAAAACTTCCCAGATTATCTCTCTTCCTCATGTACAATAGCATAGTATTGAAATTTCTCTTATAAGTGATATTTCCATGTGCCATATATTTATTCTTTTCACTGTTTATTTTCATTCTGACAAAATTGAAATGAGATTTTGTTTACTTTAACAGACCTTATAGTTTCTACAATATTTTTTATAGGTAGGAAGATCTCCATACATTGCAAATATACTTTACGAAGTATAACCACACAATTTTGTTGTTTCAAAGAGAAACACTGTGAAGGTGAGAGAGGATTTTCCTGATAATTTTAAGGGAAAACAATGAAGTATATGGCTGAGAGGAAGCAAACTCCACAAAAATAGAGCTCAGTATTGCAAAGATTACCCTAATTGAATTAGCTGATTTGGTTTTGCTATAACAGAAGCAGCCCTTTGAGTGAAAAGGTTAAGTTAGAGAATTTTTTTAGTATATAGAGAGAGTAGAGATCTACAGGGTAGGTGGCACAATTTGAGATAGTTAGAATTAGCCTCAGTTGACCAGAGCATCAAAGATTTGAAGTAAGCTCCCTTCTACTGAGTGCTTGGGATGGAGAATCTGAGCAGATGTTGAAGACGTTGCCTGCTGTGATATACAGGAGTGTGATAGGAAATGTCCCAAGCCACAGGCCTGTGCCACTTCTAGAGTGTAAACCCTTGCTTTGCTTCACTCCTTCCTTAGTCAAGAAATTCTCAAGTTGTGGCTTTCATGGTCTGCACATCTTTGTGGTTCCTTTCCCTCTCTCATCTTTTAATGTTAGGTAGCTATTTTCAGAATGGTTTATTCCTCCTTCCACACCTCTAAAGCACCCATGTTATCAACTATGAAAATTTTATCCAGTATGTGAAGGAAGGACACTTTTAAAGATGATGTCGTATTGTCTACTGGATGTGGTCCTGTGGCAGGCAGGCCAGGAGGTTGAGTAAGCCAGAATCTGCACAGGGTACATGCACACTGCAGAGGATCCATGAGAAGAAGACAATGCATCCTGACCCAGTCCTAGTTTAGGCTCTCCTCTCCTCTCACCAGAGCAGCCATTCATTTAAAAACTTAATACTAGCACAGAATGACCATATCACACATGCTCCATAACAAACATGTCATGTGGAAGAAATCCAGAATTTACAGCCAAGAGATGGAGAGTTGAGGAATGATTCCTGCTTAACACTAGTACTATAACTCTTATATCAACCCTCTATCTAAAGTAATCAAAGACAGTAACAGAGCTTGGGTTGTAGTTCAGTGGCCGAGCACTGACCTATCTTGTCTGAGACCCCGAACTTGATTTCAGTACTGAATAACAGAGTCCAGACAGTGACAATCACTGAATAAGGATGATATGAAGACAAATGTGAAATCGCATGGGAAACTTTAATCACTTGTAATGTCTTGCCTTTTATTATGAAGACAGACTCTTTATTTCCTATATGTTATCCTCTAACATCATGGAGATTTGACTGTTTCATTAAACATCATTCTGCATGTAATTAATTGTTTTTTTAATCATGATTCCAGTTTTTGGTGGCCATATCACCTCATGAAAAGTATTATTACTTTAAGAAAAACAAATAAAAGGATTTTGCTTTTTAAATTAAGAAAATTATCTAGACATGACATAACTTTTGACAGCAGGAACACTTGTGAGGCAATCTGTATTATTTGGAGTGCAGGAACATTCAACTATGTATGATTTAATTGATTATGGAAGAACTTCATTTTGGAATGCTATGTTACCTTAATGTATTTAATTTCATAAAGAAGATGAGGGGAAAATACCAGACTTTTGATCCAGCTCAACAACTTCTGATATTTATGACTGCTGGAAAGTCACATAATGTCTTTGGGTTTAATTTTATTTGCGAATCACTGAGAATAAATATTATTTAAACATTTAAGTTTCATTATAGTTTTAAAATCTAGACTATTTTAAATTATTATAATTGTTCTGTATGCTCATTCTAGGACTTTAACTCAAGGCCTAGGCACTGGCCTCTACAATATGAGCCTTAGCTCCACTTCTTGCTTTTTAGTGGTTAACTGCAGATCAGAGTCTCACAGACTTTTCTGTCTGGGATTGCTTTGTAATGTAATCAGCCTCTTGAGTAGTTAGGATTAGAGGTGGCAGCGACTAATACCCAGCAATTACTTTAAAAGTGTGTTTTCTAGGGTTTTTTTTCTTTTATTAAGTTAATAAATACTTGGCTGTGATTAACTTCCCCAGCACCATGAAAATAACACCCCAAATAATGATATTCATAAAATAAAGTTGTCAAGATGAAAAGAGCAACTTTTCAAACAAAGTATTAAAATGTAATTGACTTTGGAATAACCTGCCTAAGCATGGCTCTCAAATTCTACTAAAAGCAACATTCTTGAGACTGCTTGCTTAGTGTGCAAATTATCATCATCATTAAAAGATCAGTGACCATGTGGAGCCTCCATGATTAATGAATTTTATGGCCAAAGGGAGAGATCATAGTTAATTGGCCTGGCGGACCTCTTTATTTCTGCCTCTTTTGGGGAAGAGCTGGATGCAGAGGTGCTTCCTTGAGGGGCAGGCAGGGGTCCTCCTGTTGTGGAGGCCACACTCTTCATCTGACCCCATGATCTCATCCACCTCCTCTCTTCTTGTTGAAACTGAGGGAAGGACATTCTTTGAAAGACAAGGAGAAGACGGGCGCTGGTGGCTCATGCCTGTAATCCTAGCTACTCAGGAGGCTGAGATCTGAGGATCGCGGTTCAAAGCCAGCCCGGGCAGGAAAGACCGTGAGACTCCTATCTCCAATAAAACCACCAGAAAACCGGAAGTGGCGCTGTGGCTCAAGTGGTAGAGTGCTCGCCTTGAGCTGAAGAGCTGAGGGACAGCGCCCAGGCCCAGAGTTCTAGCCCCACGACCGACAAAAAAAAAGAAAGACAAAGAGATTATGGTCCCAAGAGAAGGTTAGATAATTATACTTGGTTGCTGATGGAAAGCAAAATAGGAAAATATGAAAATAAAATACTTTGCAAAAAGGAAGACAAAAGTAATAAGGGAGAGCTAATTGCCCTGGCTAGGTAGTTAGGGACATAAAAAGGCAGCTGGAATGAATGACAACACGACAAGAACTATGATACTGTGCAGAATGTCCCTCTTGTTCCATTAGTAACTGGTCTCAGATGTCTTAGCGCACTCCCCTGACATGCGCTGGAGTGAAGCACCTGTCTCCCCATCCATGGTCATGGAAGGACCCATTCCCAGTCATGATCCCAGTGGAGGGCCCAATAAAAGAAAATCCCAGCTCATAGGAGTCTCTTCTCGGTTTTTCTTATGTTTTCTCTGCTTCAAGCACTTTTCTGCCCTTTAATCTTTATTTTTTGTACCAGTACTGGGGTTTGAACTTAGTTCCTGAACACTGTACCTTAGTGTTTTTGTTCAAGAATAATGCTTTGCCATGCAATTCACAGCTCCATTTGTGGCTCTTTGGTGGTTAACTGTAGATACCAATCTCATGGACTTTCCTACCTATGCTGGCTTTGAGTCATGATCCTCAGATCTCAGCCTCCTGAATAGCTATTTTACAAGGATGTAATCAGCAGAGAAGAATTCAGACCTACATGATATTAGAAATGCAAATTGCTTACTGGAAAACTCCACACACTTTCTTTTTACACATAACTTCTTTGCTTTTTCTTATTCCTAATGTAGTAGAAAAGATCGTCTCTTGGTTTCCTACCACTTGATTTCACAAACATGAAAAGTGAGATCTTATCAGGGACTCAGTTTCTTTGTATAAAAAACATTTCTACTTGTAAAGATTCTTCAAGTGAGGAACTCCACAATTTCCTTAATTTTAATGAAAAGGAATACAAAAAGGTTATTGGTGAAGTCTCAAGATTAAAGCAGTGGTGGATTAAATTAAGTGTAGAGAATTTGAAAAGGTAAAGCAGAGATAGTTAGGAAGTCTAATCTTATTCAAGTGATCTTTGATCAAGTCAGCAAAACCTTAGAGGAATTAAGACTGTCTGACCTGTTCATGCCTTTCTGGTCACTATTTTCCTTTCCTGGACTCAGATTTTCCTCCTCTATGTTAGTGCTATTTTCTTTTTCTGCTGCTGCTTTTGGTTTGTTTAACTATTGAGAAAATTCTTTTCCAGGACCTCTTCAGTGTTTTCCTTTCTGTTAATTCTTTCCCTTCTTAAAAAGTTGTCCTGAATTCTCTTGGGATATTATTTTCCTGTTTATTTCCCTACTTTCTTAACTAAGTCCCTAAGAAAACATTTCGTTTCCTATATTCCTTGTTCTCTATTAATTCTTCATCAGTCTCTATCTGCGGTCTGGCTCCTCAGAAGCGGACTCTGGGACATGGATTCAAATGCAAATAGCTTACATGGAAAATGATCCTGGGTCATACAACAGGAGAGGCACAACAGTGAGATAGGAAGAAGGCAGCCATTGAGGGTATGCGGTCAAAGCTGATGCTGATGATTTTCAACTATTTGTCTCCAGCTTGTATCTCAGCTTCAGAGTCCAAATTCACAAAACTTCTGAAACCCAACTGCTACAAACATTGGCATAAGGACAACATCCAAGTCCTAGCACTCCTAATCCATGAATATGTTGCCATTGAATAAATTACTTCTCCAAGTTCCAGGCAATGCTCATGCAAGAACAGGGACAATAACAATGACATCAATATAAATGTTTTAATTATGAAATGAGGTTGTTTATGTTAAGCAGTAAGAGGCGTGCCTGTTACACTGGAAGCAGTAAATACTCACTCAGGATCTGTCAATGCTGATGACACAAACCAATTTCTTTTCTTACTTTTTAAAAATTAGAAACTCACTATTTATTAATCCCAAATGAAATAATGTCTCTGGTCACCGTCTTTGAGATTTGCATATGCCATTAAGAGAGAGGTTTATGAGGAAACTTTAAAGTTGGTAAAATGATGGCACTGACATCACCCAAATCTACAGGTCTATACTAACATCTCCCCACAAACTAATTTCCTCTTACACATTCCATGTCTTTGTTAATAGCAATTCCATCTATCACTTGCATCAGAAATTTTAAAATGCTACCAGAATCGTTCTCACTTTCAACATGAGGCACCACATCCTACCAACTCCGACTCTCACATACTTCTTAAAATTGTCATATCCTCTACATCCTTCTTTTTCTGCCTAATGCCAGCCCTCAGAATGCCTTGCTTATATTAAAATACTTTGGAGGGTTATAGTATCTGATACAAAATAATCACTTAATAAATGTTTGAATGAATAAATATCATCAAATCATTTCTAATACAGCAAATGATACCATACTACCCTGGCTGCTTTGGAGTTGCCCTAGATTTCACATTTTAACCTCTACCCTTTAACTTCTACCTTCAAATATACCTTGATTCCAAGTGGCTTTTAACACCACCCCTCATCTGTCCACCTAGACTTTGTTCCTCTTGACTTTTAAGGTGCCAAAGCATTTATTAGTCTCACTATTGAAAGGCCACCAATGAAAGATCTTCACATCTGCTGCAGGGGACCACGTGGAGGCAAGCAGGCACAGCAGACACGTTATTACAAAGTTTATTAGATGAGCCATATTTCCCCCAAGAGGGAGCACATGGCACCTGTCCAAATGCAGGTAGCAGGAGGTTCTGGGGCAGGAAGTGAGGTAGGTGGGAGATCACATGGGACCTGGAAGAGAGAGAAAGGGAGGGGCCAGTTGTATGGCGGGAACTCCGGGGCTGAGAGGAGCTCAGGTCTGGGTGGAGCTGAGGACGAAAGGTGAGCAATATGCTTACAACTAGGACTTTTTTTGTTATCTTTCTGTGTTCTCTATTGACTTGTCTAACATTATTGTTTCACCTGTCCATTCCCTCACCTTGTTTTGGTCATATTCACCTCTGTGACATACTACCAACAAACAAAACCCTCAGTCTTTGCAATTGTAGTTTTACTGCTTGGACCACTCTTTCTCTGGGTCTTCACCAAGCTGTGAATTTACAGTAGTTTATCTTATTTTTTATGGGTCTTTGGGTTAGAACTCATGGCCTGGGAGCATTTGTACTCCAAACTACCTTGCTACCACTTGAGCTACAGTGCCACTTCCAGTTTTTTGGTGTTCAATTGGAGATAGTCGTTCCATGGACTTTCTTGCTTAGGTTGGCTTCAAACCATGATCCTCAGATCTCAGCCTTTTGAATAGCTAGGATTACAGGCATTAACCACAAGTGCCCAGCCATAGTTCAAAGTTTTAATTTCCCACAATTATCTCCTTCTCTGTATTTTTACATCTTACTGCCTTTCTCCATCTTAGAATGTAAGCTTCTTAACATAGAATTTATGGCTTCTTTTGATTGTCATCTAGATCTTAAGACCAAAGTTAGCATATAGCAGCACCTCAATAAATATTTGTTAATAAATATTTATTGATTACGGTTTAAAATGAGCACTCAATGAGATGTACGAGACGTTATATCAAAAACGTACTTTACAATTTTTGGAGGAATAGGATGACAGGAATTTTAAGGGGAAACAAAGGAGGAGGCAACAATGCTTGACAAGAAATATACTCTCATTACCTTGCTCATGTAATATCAATATCAATAGGAAAACATCAATTATCTTTTATAGGTAAGAATAGGAAATTAACCTGGAGAATTAGAAAACTGATTAAAATGATAGTTCCACCTTGCTCCTTTTTTGAAAATTCCTTTATTGGGTTTGCGGTCAAGATGGTGGAGGAGAAGCTGGAGGCTAAACAAGCTCTCACATAGAAAGCAGTTTTAGAGTTCCAGTGAACAGTCCTAAGCCAGACAATCACACCAAATGTGCCATCACAGGACAGAGATTTAGGCCACAGAGGGAAAATCTAGGCAAGGAGACAGATCTGAGCTCTTGCCAGAAGCCGCTGCCACCCGGCGGCAGCAGTGGCAGTGGTGGCCGAACCCGCCATACCTGAATCACACAGAGTCCCGGACCAAGGAGCCAGACACAGAGGGTGAGCAGATTCTACTCAACACCAGCAACAACCGACAAGGAGCAGACATCTTCATCCTGCAATTCACAGACCAGAGATGACCCAGGAACCAAGACTCGGCAAGAGTAGAAGCCTGACATCCTTACTCTTTCTCAGGGAGCAAAGGAGAGAAGGCCACCACTCCCCCCCCCCCCAGTACCAGAGATCTCCATCTTGGATACCGACAAAGCTCAGCGGAGCTGCTAGCTCCAACTCAGGCCTTGGAAGAAAAGTAGAGTCATTTAGCAGGTCACAAGAACCTAAACTGACCTGCCAGACTCAGCTCCACCCAGGAAAAACTCACCCAGCTCGAGTGCCAGCCCTAGGACTGGCTTTCTTCACTGGGTAATCAGAGCCAGAGGCTGCCCCTCCCTTTAGCAGCCTTGACAATCAATTGAAATTCAGTAAACAGAAACCCTGAGAATGGCTCCAGGCTGGGCTCTGTGAGTTTCTCACAAACCAGCCCCCGGGAAAAGCTACTGTTTGCTGAAAGGCCTCAACTCTACCCAGAACCTAACCTCATCACAGCATCTCCAAACTTGAGGAAAAAGCCATCTTCCTCTTTTATGATACTCAAAGCATATCTCCCTCACATTGAACTAACCTGGGAGGAGGATCGCAAAATCCTGGGTAAAGCAGAGCATGTTTCTGCCTGTTCCAACAAACTGACATAAGAAACCAACCAAGCCACAGGACCATAAGCAGACCAGAGACTCCAACAAGAGGGTGCTTACAGCCACAAGGAAGATACAGGACTTTTCCCAATCTTTCCAAAAAAATCAAAGAACTTTTTTTTTCTTCTTTTTTTTTGTACCTTTTATAAAAAAAAAAAAAATTTTCCTTTCTAAAACTTTTTTTAATTTTAAATTTTTACCATTTTTGAAAAAAAATTCTAGCAACCTTTTTTCTTATTATAATTGTTATTTTAGGAGTACATATGTGTGTGCGTTTTTCTTTCCTTTTTTTCTTTCTTTTTTAAAAAAAAATTCTTTTTGTTTTTTGTTCAGCTCTACTTAACTTCTGATCTTTTTTCTTTCTTTCTTACCCTTTTCACCTTTTCTTCTCTTTCATTCTTCTTTATTTGACTTAATTGTTGTTCCGCACATCCTCAGATAAACCCATAGTTGACTATGAGACCCTATCCACCATGGTGTACACACTTAATCCATAAATTTACTACTCAATTCAAAACCTCTGAGACTCAAATTCCTTAATAGCAGTACTACCTCTTTATACCGATATAATATATTAAGGATTTTTATTTTTAAATTTTTCACATCTCCTTTATATCCCCCTCCCTTCTCTCATTATATTCACGTTCTTCTCTGAATAGTTTGCATTCGTTCTGCATAATATTTTTAATTTTTCCTAACATCACATTATCTGACCTTTTCTGCTTGACTCATACCTATATTAGATATTGCAAATAAGGGAAACCATGGGACCTATGCTTCTTTGGGCCTGGCTTACTTCACTTAATATAACTTTTTCCAAGCCTTTCCATTTCCTAACAAATGGGGAAATGTCATTCTTTCTGATGGAGGCATAGAATTCCATTGTGTATATATACCACATTTTCTTGATCCATTCATCTACTGAGGGGCATCTGGGTTGGTTCCATATCTTAGCTATGGTAAATAATGCTGCAATAAACATAGTTGTGCTGGTAGCTTTAGTGTGGTCTTGTTTGTAAACATTTGGGTAACTGCCCAAAAGTGGGATTGCTGGATCATAGGGGAGATCTATGTGAAGTCTTTTGAGGAACCTCCATACTGCTTTCCAAAGTGGTTGAACAAGTTTACATTCCCACCAACAATGAAGTAAGGTTCCTTTCTGTCCACATCCCCTCCAGCATCTGTTGTTGTTAGAGTTCTTTGTTTTTTGCTGTTCTAACAGGAGTGAGGTGATATCTCCATGTTGTTTTGATTTGCATTTCTTTTATGGCTAGGGATGTTGAACATTTCTTCATGTGTCTATTGGCCATCCTTCTTTCTTCTACAGAGAGGCTTCTCTTTAAGTCTTTCGCCCACTTATTTATTTGGCAGTTGTTTCTTTGAGGATTTGTTGTTGGGTGGTTTAATTTTTTGAGTTCCAAATATATTTTAGATATGAGACCCTTGTCATTTTAATGTTTTGGTTTCTTTCATGCATATGTTTCTAACGCATTTATAAGATTATTTCTTTGTTGCTTTCTATGTCCCTCCCCCACAGTGTAACCCCCGCTTTCACTATATTTGATGTCAGTATAACATGTGGAGGAGATGGGGGCAAACAAGTCGTTTAAGGATTCAGGTGGACCTGTTGCAACAATGAGAAGTACAAAATGTCATGTCAAAATCAGCTTTACAATGTCGGTGGGGGGGGAGGGGGGTATAATTGGGTGGGGGGAGGGGAGAGGCTGGGAAGTGAGGTGAAGGGTAAACAAAGGAGGAGGCTGCAATGCTTGGTAAGAAATGTATGCATTATCCTGCCCATGTAATTGTAGCCCCTCTGTACAGTATGTTCTCAAATAAAATAAAATAATATTAAAAAAATATATATTTTTAATTTTTACTTTTCTATTTTTTCTGGTTTCTTTTTTTCCCTTTCTCTTTCTTCTTCTTTTCTCTCTGTCTGCTTTCATCCTATCCAACCTATTTCCTGCTTTGAGATTAGGACTTAGTTAACTCTCCCTGTGCCTTCCCACATCATTCGCTTCCTATTTTTTACCCACATCTCTCCCTAACCCTAATAATTTATGGTTTTCCAAATTCTTTACGGTTCGGAGCCCATTAATTAATATATAGTTGTTTAATGTTGAATAGATATATCTGTTGAACTAGACTGTATCTGCAGACTATTGAGTGTGCAAATTCAGACTTTGGTTGATGCTTGCCTTAATTTAGTGGTCCAGCAAAAAACTGGTGTTATTTTCATCCCAAATGGGCAGAGTAAGCCGGAAAACCACAAGATAAAAGGCAAATGCAGGTGTCACAATTCCCACTCATGATTATCAGGGGACAGAACACATAATGAATAATCCAGAGGAGAGTTTCCAAATAGCTCTACAAAACTGTTGGAAAACATGATAAATAAAAAGATTGAAAACATACAAAGGACTCTGTATGAGCGTGATAGGGAGAGAGAGTAGGCAAACAAAAGGTCAATGCAGGAAAAGATTGAAAACCTAAATAGGACTCTGTATGAGCATGATAGGGAGAGAGAAGAGGCAATCCACAGGAATATACAGGAATATCATGAGTGAGAGGAAGCTACTCAAAAACTGATACAGGATTTGCATGAGCAGCTTGAGAATACTCAAAGAGAAAAGCAAGAATGGCATGAAAAGGCTGAGAACACTCAAAGAGAACTACAGGAATGGCGTGAATGGGAGGAAGCTAAGCAAAGAGTAATACAGGAATTGAGAGAGCAGGATGAGAATGCACAAATATCACTAAAGGCATTCATGGGATCCATTAACAAAGAGCTGAAGGAAGTCAGGGATACCACAAAGGGAATGCTGAATGGAACCCAAGAGAAGGAATGGGAGTCCAAGGAAAACGTAAACAATCAACTAAGTGACTTGAGAATAAACACTGAGCAACAAAATAAGGAAGTAAAGAAGTTCATACAAGATCTAAAACAAAGCTTCAACAAAGAATTTGAAGCCATCAAAGCTGATCAATTAGAAGGAAAAGAACAAAAAACAAAGTACAGAGTCTTGACAGCAGGTTAATCCATGCAGAAGATAGAATCTCGGGGATTGAAGACACTTTAGATATTATAGAGAAAGAACATACAACCTTCCAAGACTAGTTCAATTAATA
Source organism: Dipodomys merriami (assembly GCF_024711535.1). Classification (NCBI taxonomy): domain Eukaryota; kingdom Metazoa; phylum Chordata; class Mammalia; order Rodentia; family Heteromyidae; genus Dipodomys; species Dipodomys merriami. The sequence goes on along the minus strand of NW_027206496.1, from coordinate 190,520 downwards.
TGATAGATCTGTCCAAAACTTGGAAGACTCAGAAGGCCTAATCTAAGGATAATCGTGTAGAGGAACACCTAGAAACAGAAGTTAATGGTCTAGAAAATTTGTGTAACAGCATCCTATCAGAGAATGTCCCAAATATGCAAAAAGATAGGCCTTTTCAGATACAAGAAGGTTTTAGAACTCCAGATAGACGAGACCAGAACAGGACATCCCACCATCACATTATAATCCACACAGGAACAACTCAGACCAAGGAAAAGATCCTTAAGGCTGTCAAGGAGAAAAGATTAATCACCTATAAAGGGAAACCAATTAGAATCACCTCAGATTTCTCAGCAGAGACAATCAAAGCAAGAAGAGCCTGGAATGATATATGCCATGCCTTAAAAACAAAGAACTCTGAACCAAGAATACTGTACCCAGCTAAACTCTCCTTCATAACTGGAGGCCAAATAAAATCTTCCATAGCAAAGAAAAATTGAAATAATATATCTCCACGAAACCAGCCCTACAAAAGATTCTTAAAGATGTCCTACACATAGAAAACCAACAAGACCACAATGTAGGCCAAGAAATTGCACTCAAACTGTGAATCCAAGAACCATAGGAAGAACCCAGTTATCACAGCCCCTAAGAAGGTATAACATGGCAGAAACTCCCAAATACCTCTTAGTACCATCTCTTAACATTAACGGACTTAACTCTCCAATTAAGCGACATAGACTGTCTAGTTGGATTAAAAAACAGGATCCTTCTATCTGCTGCCTTCAGGAGTCACATCTTGCCCGTAAAAACAAACACATTTTCAATGTTAAAGGCTGGAACAAAATCTACCAAGCAAAGGGCCCCCATAAACAGGCAGGAGTTGCAATCCTAATAACATATAAAATAGACTTCAAATTAAAATTTGTGAGAAGAAATAAAGAAGGTCTTTACATACTAATGAAGGGATCTCTCCTTCAGGAGGATATTACAATTCTAAATATCTATTCGCCAAACAACGGAGCACAAACATTTATCCAAGAAACATTATTTTCCTTCAAATCCCTCACAGATCCAAAGACATTAATTGTTGGGGATTTTAACACACCACTCTCCCCACTAGATAGATCAATTCGGCAAAAACTCAACAGAGAAACCGCAGATCTAAACAGCTGCATAGATCAACTAGATTTAACAGACATCTACCAAATATTTGACCCAATAGCATCAGAATACACGTTCTGCTCAGCAGCACATGGAACATTTTCTAAAATAGACCACATTTCAGGCCACAAAGAAGGTTGTCCAAATACAGAAATGTTGAAGTTATACCTTGCATTCTCTCTTACCACAAGGGAATAAAATTAGAACTCAACATCAAAAGCCACCAAAGAAAGTCCGGTAACACATGGAGGCTGAACAACACACTGCTGAATCACAAGTGAGTCATGGAAGAGATTAGAAAGGAAATTCAAATGTTCATGCTATTCAACAAAAATGAACACACAAATTACCAGCTCCTCTGGGACACAGCAAAGGCAGTACTCACAGGCAAGTTTACAGCTCTGAGCTCCTACATCAACAAATTGAAGAGATTTGAAACCAACAATTTAATGGCACATCTAAACCGCCTTGAAAAAGAGCAGCAAGATAAACCCAAATCCAGTAGAGGGAAAGAAATAATTAAAATTAAATCAGAATTAAATGAATTAGATTCCAAAAATACTATAGAATGAATTAACTAAACAAAGCGTTGGTTGTTCGAAAAAATTAACAAAATTGACAGACCCTTAGCAAATCTTATCAAAAAAAGAAGAGAACACACCCAAATAAATAAACTCAGATACGAGAATGGAAACATCACCACGGAAACAACCAAGATTCAGAACATTATAAGGGAATACTTCTCAAAACTTTATGCTAATAAGTTTGAGAACTTGGCAGAATTGGCCCTTTTTCTAGGAAATATTGACATGCCAAAACCAAACTTGGATGAGTTAAACCATCTTAATAGGCGATATCAAGCATTGAAATAGAAAGAGCAGTAAGAGCCCTTCCATCTAAGAAATGTCCAGAACCAGTTGGTTTTACAGCGCAATTCTACAAGGCCTTCAAAGCAGAGCTCACGCCAATATTCCTCCAACTCTTCAATGAAATCACAAAAGAAAGCTCACTACCGAACACATTCTATGAAGCCATCATAACCCTCATCCCAAAACCAGGTAGGGACTCATCAAAGACAGAGCACTATATACCTATTTCTTTGATGAACATTGATGTAAAACTTCTCAACGAAATTTGGCCAATTGACTTCAACAATTCATCCAAAACATCATACACCATGATCAAACAGGGATGATAATCAGGGATGCAAAGCTGGTTCAATATACGCAAATCAATGTATATTATTCATCACATCAAGAGGAGCAAGGATAAGAACCACATGGTTATCTCAATAGATGCACAAAAAACATTCAACAAGATCCAACACACCTTTATGATGAAGGTTTTGGAAAAATTAGGAATCCATAGAACATTCCTCAATACAATAAAGTCTGTATATGAAAAACATACAGCCGGCATTATACTTAATGGTGAAAACTAAAGTCATTTCCTCTTAACTCAGGAAAAAGACAAGGATGTCCACTCTCTCCACTTCTCTTCAATCTAGTATTAGAATGCCTAGCTACAGCAATAAGACAAGATGCAAACATAAAGGAGATCCAAATAGGGAAAGAAGAAGTAAAACTCTCCCTCTTTGCAGATGGCATGATCTTGTATTTAAAGGATCCCATAGACTTTTCTCCCAAATTTCTCAAGCTGATTCAAAACTTTGGCAAACTTTGGCAATTTAGCAGGATATAAAATTAACCCCCAAAATCAATGGCGTTTCTGTATGCCCACAATGAGAAAAGTGTGGCTGAAATTAGGAATGCAACTCCATTACTAATAGCCCCACAAAAAATAAAATACCTACGAATTAGCTTAACGAAAGAAATGAAGGACTTCTAAGACGAAAACTATTAAAATTTGAAAAAGGAAATCAAACAGAACTTAGAAAACGACAAAATCTCCCATGCTCCTGGATTGGAAAGATTAACATCGTGAAAATGGCAATACTTCCCAAGGCTATCTACAAATTCAACGCGATACCTATCAAAATTCCAACCTCATTCTTCAAGGAAATAGAAGAGGCAATCCAAAAATTCATAAGGAACAATAAAAGACCCCGAATAGCAAAAACACTCTTCAATGGAAAGAACTCTGCTGGAGGAATATCAATACCAAATTTCAAACTCTACTATAAAGCCATAGTAATCAAAACAGCTTGGTATTGGCATAAGAACAGACCTCAGGACCAATGGAATAGAATTGAAAACCCAGAAATGAACCTACAGACCTATAGCCATCTGATCTTTGATAAGGGAGCTAAAAATATAGAATGGAAGAAAGACTGCCTCTTCAGTAAATGATGCTGGCAAAATTAGTTAACTACTTGTAGAAAACTAAAGCTAGAACCTTATATATCACCCTGCACCACAATCAACTCCAAATGGATCAAAGACCTCAGAGTCAAAGCAGACACAATGAAACCATTACAAGATGGAATAGGAGAAACCATAGGTCTCCTTGGGGTAGGCCAATATTTTCTTAATAGAGACCCGGAAACACAACAAATCAAAGAATGGTTGGACAAGTGGGATTGCATGAAGTTGCAGCGCTTCTGCATGGCAAAGGACAGCTAGCAATATCAATAGAAAGCCCATGGATTGGCAGAAGATCTTCACTAGCCATACAAGGGACAAGGGTCTCATATCTAAAATATACTTGGAACTCAATAAATTAAATCCCCCAACAACAAATCCTCAAAGAAACAACTGCCCAATAAATAAGTGGGCTAATGACTTGAAGAGAAACTTCTCTGAAGAAGAAAGAAGGATGGCCAATGGACACATGAAGAAATGCTCAACCTCCCTAGCCATAAAAGAAATGCAAATCAAAACAACATTGAGATACCACCTCACCCCAGTTAGAATGGCAAAAATCAAGAACTGTAATAACAACAGATGTTGGAGGGGATGTTGACAGATGGGAACCTTACTTCATTGTTGGTGGGAGTGTCAACTTTTTCAACCACATTGGAAAGCAGTAAGGAGGTTCCTGAAAAGACTTTATATAGAGCTCCCCTATGATCCAGCAATCCCACTTTTGGGCCTTTGCCCAAATGTTTACAAAGTAGACCACACTAAAGCTACCAGCACAACTATGTTTATTTCAGCATTATTTACCATAGCTAAGATATGGAACCAACCCAGATGTCCCTCAGTAGATGAATGAATCAAGAAAATGTGGTATATATACACAATGGAATTCTATGCCTCCATCAAAAAGAATGACATTGCCTCATTTGTTAGGAAATGGAAAGGCTTGGAAAACATTATACTTAGTAAAGTAAGCCAAGCCCAAAGAAACATAGGTCCCATGGTTTCCCTTATTTGAAATATCTAGTATATGTATGAGTCAAGCAAAAAAGGTCAGGTAATGTGATGTTAGGAAAACGAACCATTAGATATGTATTTCAATTTTGTTTTTATTTCATGGGTTTGTTTCTCACGCATTTATAAGATTATCTCTTTGTTGCTTTGTATGTCCCTCCCCCACAGTATCAGCCCTGCTTTCACTATATTTGATGTCGGTATAATTTGTGGAGGAGAAGGGAAATAACAAGTTGTTTAAGGATACAGATGGACCCGTTGCAACAATGAGAAGTACAAGTTGTCATGTATAAACGAACTTAACAACTTTGTTGGTGGTGGGGAGAATTGGGTGGAGGGGAGTGGTGAGGCTGGAAAGGGATGTGAAGGGTAAACAAAGAAGGAGGCTGCAATGCTTGATAAGAAATGTACTCATTATCTTCCCCATGTAATTGTAACCCCTCTGTACAGTATGTTCACAATTTAAAAAAATAATTGTTTGAAAAGCTATAAAAGATAAATCCTTACCTAATTTGACTAAAAGGAAAGATAAATCCAAATAAATAAAAGTAGTGATAAAAACATACGCAGCACAAAAATACCAATGAAATTAATACAATCATGAAGAAATTCTTTGAAAAATCGATATTCAAGCAAATTGGAAAACCTAAAATATGGGTACATTTCTAGATACATTGACCTACCAAAATTGAGCCAATAGGAAGTAACCACTTAAATAGACTTAAAACAAATGATTAGATTAAAGCCTTAATAAGCAGTCTAACAAAGAAAAGCCCAAGAACTGATGGATTTACTGCCAAAATCTACCAGACTTCTAAAGAAGAATTACCATTAGTACTCCTGTACCTATTGGTGAAATAGATGAAAAAAGAAAAACTACCAAACTCATTCTATGGAACCCATATTATACTAATTCCAAAGCCAGATAGGGTGACTAGAAGAAATGAACTTATAGACCACTTTCTGTACTGAAGATAGGTCCAAATATTCTAAACAAATACTTACAAACAGAACTCATCAACATATTAATAGATCAGTTGAGTATCAGTGGCTCACACCTATAACCCTGTCACTCAGGAAGCTGAGATCTAAGGATCATAGTTTAAAGCTAGGCAGAAGAGTAAGATTTTACCTCCAATTAACCAGCAACCAAGTTGAACTAGCAGTGTGATTCCAGTGGTGGAAGGTCATCCATGAACGAAAAAGCTGAGTGAGAGCAAAAGGCGAGTTCAAGTTCTAGTGCTGGAAAAATAAAAAACAAAAACAAAACGCAAACAAAAAATATACAAAAAAAAAAAAAACAAAAATTCTCTCACTTTTGGATCAAGTTGGCTTTATTCCAGGAGTGCAAGCGTGGTTTCAATTGTAATTTATCATCTGTAATTTTAATTGTAATTTACCATCTAAACAGAATCAAAGCTCAAATCCCATGATCATTTCAGTTGTTACAGAAAAAAAAGCCTTTGACAAAATTTAGTGTACTCTTATGATTAAAAAACGCTCTGAAGAAAGTAGGAATACAATCTTTAGGATATCTATGAATTCATACATTGATCCTATTTTTGGTGGTGAGAACATTCTTTCTTGTGGAGGTTGCTAAATATTCAATAAAGAGTTTCCTCTGTGTTCAGTTTAAAAAATTCCTTTATTGCCAATAAAATGCAGGATAGTTAAAGAAATACGAAAATTTCCTAAGGTAAAGCAAATTGCTATATGTTTGCTGGGATAAAATGCCCAGCAGCAAACTTAAGGGAAAAAAATCAAATAACAATGGTGAATTCAAAGACCACCTTCTGTTATTCAAATCACTTAGTAGACAAAGAACCATTTAACATAATATATATTGAATATTCTTTCATCTCTCAATAAATTACCACAATACTGACACCTTCATGAAATAGAGCATTCCCAGTTTAACTACTTTGATGACTGAGTTGAAATTAGATGAAAGGGGTGGGGGTGTAATTGACAGATGTTTCTGGTTTAGGGGCCGAAAGTTGCTCTGGAAATTGCAGTTGTCATATCCATGTCATACCTGCACCTTGCACTTGTCCTGGAAATTCTCAGCAAGTTCTCTTGATTTCCCTTGAGAATCCCTGTACTAAAAACAGCTCTTATGGTAAACATGAGCTGAGAAACAAATTGTCTCAAGAACACTCCCATGATTTCCATTACCAGAGTATACTGCTCCTTTTAATTATAGCACAGAGATTTACTTTGAGATATATAAGGGGAAGAGAAGCTACAAGAATATTTTTAAGGACAGGGACAAGAGAATGATCCTGTCAAGTTTGGCACTGTCATGATTGAGGGGAGAGCTTTAGGCCACATCGTGTGATAATTTGGCAACATAAACCTCTTTTTTATTTCTACTTAGGTCAATAATGACAAAATAGAATATGTGAACTTTTTAAAGGTAAAGATTTCAGGTTCATATGTCAATGCCAAACAAACAAAAATACACATATATTTTGAATTGCTTATATAGCAAAAAGCCTAGCAACATTGTTATGTTTGTTTCCCTGAAGTGTAAAAGGACAAATTTGACATCTTTGAAAAATTAATGATGGAGGAGAAGCCTGGTGTCTCATGCCTGTAATCCAATCTACTGAGGAGGTAAATATTGGGAGGGCTGTGGTTCAAGGTCAGCCTGAGTAAAAAGTTGGAGACACTCCATCTCAATCAATTAAAAACTGGGTGTAATGACTCATTCCAAGTTTAAGTGGGAAAGATAAACAAGAGGGCTGTGGTCTAGAATAGTCCAGGCATAGACCAGAGGACCTCTTTAGAAAAATAACTGAAACAAAAACAACTTGGGGAATGGCTCAAATGGTACAACACTTGCAGGGCAAAACCATGAGCTCAAATTGCAGTACTGAAAAAAAAGAAATGAAAAATTATATTTTTTGTTTATTCTTACAAAATATTGAAAATTGACATTTTCTTTTTGATATCAGATTGACATAAAAACGTACAAAATATTTGGCTATGATGGTAGAAAATTCTAGCTGTTGACATCAAATTTTTCTGTTCTTTCTAGGCATCCAGCTAGACCGTATTTATTGCTGACAGTATCTTAAAGTTACTGCAAAGTGACTCCAGTCAATAGAATGAAAGCAAAGAAAATGCATAGTCCTTTAGGGCCAGTCCATAACAGGTACCTTGTGTAGTTGTCTCTGTCCCTTTCCCTTCAGGTTTGACAAAAATGAAAACAATGTTTTTTTTTTAATTTAATTTAATTTAATTTGTGAACATACTGTACAGAGGAGTTACAATTACATGGGCAGGATAATGCATACATTTCTTACCAAGCATTGCAGCCTCCTCCTTTGATTACCCTTCACATCCCTTCCCAGCCTCCCCTCTCCCCCCCAATCCCAATCCTTCTCCTTCCCTCCCCTCCCCCCCCCCCGCACCGACGTTGTAAAGCTCGTTTTGGAAATGAAACTTGTACTTCTCATTGTTGCAACAGGCCCACCTGTATCCTTAAACAACTGGTTTTTCCCCATCTCCTCCACAAGTTATACTGACATCAAATATAGTGAAAGCAGGGGTTATACTGTGGGGGAGGGACATACAAAGCAACAAAGAGATAATCTTATAAATGCGTTAGAAACACATGCATGAAAGAAAAAATCATTAAAATACATATCTAAGGGTTCATTTTCTTGACATCACATTATGTGACCTTTTCCGCTTGACTCACACATATACTAGATATTACAAATAAGGGAAACCATGGACTTATGTTTCTTTGTGCCTGGCTTACTTCACTTAATATAATTTTTTCCAAGTTTTTCCATTTCCTAACAAATGGTGCAATATCATTCTTTCTGATGGAGGCATAGAATTCCATTGTGTATATATACCACATTTTCTTGATCCATTCATCTACTGAGGGGCATCTGGGTTGGTTCCATATCTTAGCTATGGTAAATAATGCTGCAATAAACATAGTTGTGCTGGTAGCTTTAGTGTGGTCAGCAATCCCACTTTTGGGCATTTACCCAAATGTTTACAAAGAAAACAATGTTTTTGAAAACAACTTAATGAAATTGTTAAAGCCACAGGATAAAAAATATGAATCTTTGAATCATTTGGTAGGAAGTTATTTTTCAATCAGGCTTTGACATCAGTGAAGGAAAATTTCTCTCAAATGGAGCCTCTGATATATGGGAATTTATTTTTATTTTATTTTAATTTTTACTTTTTGCCAGACCTGGGCTTGAACTTAGGGTCTGGGCACTGTATCTGTGCTCCTTCTGCTCAAGGCTAGCGAGCACTTGAGCCACAGTGCCACTTCTGAATTTTTCTGTTTATGTGATACTGAGGAATCAAACCCAGGGCTTTATGCATGCAAGGCAAGCATCCTACCTCTAAGCCACATTCCCAGATCTGGGAGTTTCTTTTATTAACTACATCATCTTACCAAATGCAGATTAGACTAATTAGAAATTAAGTTTCTATTAGTTCTGTTACCAACTTTTCATTGTGCTAAGAATTTAAAAATTCATATTTTTATATTTTTCTCACTGTATATGTAGTTTCAACAATAAGTCCCCATTGGGAAAATTTTGCTTCCACTGGTATTATGTCTTACATAACTTTCCTGACTGAATGTTTTCTCAGAGCCAGGAATTTCGTAATGATAACTTTTTTAAGTTAGTTAACAATGAAATTTAGAACTGTGGGCATATATTTAAAGGGAAACGAAGATAAAGTTGATTCATTATGTTAATTCCAAGGTTCACAGTCATTTTTTCCAAAGGTATCCCAAAATAATCACCTCTCAAATAAATTGTTTGGAAATCAGGACACAAATTATCATTTTTATTCTGTTGGCATAAAGATAGCTTTTTGAAAAATGAATAATGACCAGTCTTCAAAAAAAGACAAAATATCTCCTCACCTTGGTGTCCTCTTATTACCATATTGACAGAAGATAGCTTTATCTTATATATTTACTGACTAAAGACAGACAGTCTCCCCACTTTTAAACAAAGTTTCTATTCAGAGACACAATCATAGGTCACCGTATAATTCTCTATATAAGAAAATTTTATTTTTCAATCCTATAATTTCCATTTTAATGCTACAAATACTTTTGTTACTGGTTGTAAACAAAGATTCTCATATAAGGAATTAATCAATCACAGTTACAAAGTCAGACTATGAAAATGAGAAAACAAACTGTTCTTGGGTTTACTAAATGAAGGTTATGGAAATAAATTCCAAGGTGTTGACTCATGCATGTAATTCTATCACTCTATCAGCACTCAATTTGTATATGTGAATATTTATGAATCCCTGGAGGTTTATAAGTAACATGAATAAGAATTTTTTGTAAAGAAAGGCTGGGAAGATCTTTTTACCTAAAGTTTGAATAAAAGCTCAGCTCCTAAATGTGATAAACTTACTTTGGAACAGACATAAAATTTAGTTTTTGTCAAGGTATTAACTAATTCATTGGTATCTTGTTTTCTTTCCTGATTAATGTACCACCACAGCAGTGACGTCTGAGTATTTCAAAGCTTTACAAAATGGAGCTGGACATTTGAGTACTATCATTAGTGAATTACTAGTTGGCACTGTCTCAACTGCCTTTCAGCGAAAATCCATTTTGCTTCACATTTCTCATTAATTCTTATTTCTCCTTTTCTTTCTTTCTTTCTTTTTGCTCAATCTTTTCCTCTTCTCCTAGGCTTAGCCCATTCTTTTCATCCTAGCTCACACTCTAAGAGGATACTATTTTGTGGCATCTTTGCTATTGCATTTTATCCATCACTTCTGCATTCCAGATTCTCCCCAATCTGTTTCTTTAATCATAGCTTAAAGAAACAGTAGACTAGAATCAGATGGTTTAAAGACCATTGCCACTTATAATGGATTGTCTTTAACGTTTCAAAATTCTGTCAAGTGGTCATCTCTCTCTTTCTCCCTCTCTTTCTTTCTCTCTCAAAAAAGTAGGCATAGAAATGAGCAAGATTTCAATATCTAGAATTGAAAATCTTAGAATTCTAGGACAGTATAAAATTACCTATAGAATTCCTAGCATATAGGAAAGACTCGAAAAATATTAGTGCTTTAGTTTTTGCTGCATATAATTTATGCCCAAACTTTATAGCTTTAAACAACAATAGTTACCTTATTCCTTCTCATAGTTTCTGTGGATCAAGTAGTCCAAAGGGCTAGGTTGGTCTGTCCTTGCTCAGTCTCTCATGCAGTGCAGTCTGAAGTCAACCTGGACTAGTCATCTGAAGGAAGGACAATCTGGCTTTGATTGTCTACTTGAAGCCTCTCTTTCTCTCTATAATGACTTTTGCATGGAGCTGTTTGGGTGTACACACGGTTGAGTGATTTAGGAAATCAAGATGAAAGCTATTCACAGACTACCTTATCCATTGGTATTTTTTTTAGTCCGATATCTACAGTACTGATTTGATGTGGGAGGCAGGTTGGCTACCTAAGATTATGAGTTCAAGGAGATGTAGATCATCAGATTGCAACTTGGAGACTGGCTGTCATAGCACTGATTCCCTCAGAGGAAATAATGTGACTTGACTAGAATTCCTGGAATGCTTTCAAAGTTTTTGGTGATAATGTATTCCTTTTTATGATAATTCAGCCCAATTATTTCCTGTTTTGGTTTCTTCCTTCTGTTCCCGCTTTCTTTCTTTTTTATTATGAAAATACTGTACAGAGGGGTTACAATTACTTGGGCAAGATGAGTACATTTCTTATCAAGCATTTTACCCTCCTCCTTTGTTTCCTCTTCCCATCCCTTCTCGTCCTCCCCCACTCCCCCACTCAATATGCCCCCCACCAAAGTTGTAAAGTTCGTTTTTCCACATAACAACTTGTACATCTCATTGTTCCAATGGATCCACCTGTATCCTTATTTAAACGATTTGTTCTTTTTCCTTCCCCTCCACAAATTATACCAACCTCAAATAAAGTGAAACATGGTATAACAGGGGTTATACCATGGGGGAGCGACATACAAAGCAACAGAGAAATAATCTTATAAATGTGTTAGAAACAATCACCTGAAAGAAAAAATAAAACATTTGAATACATATCTTAGGGTTCACTTCCCTAACATCAACTTATCTGTCTTTTTCTGCTTGACTCAGACTAGTTATTGCAAATAAAGGAAACCATGGGACGTAAGTTTCTTTGGGCCTGACTTACTTCACTGATTATAATTTTTTCCAAGTCTTTCTTTCTTTCCTTCTTTCTTCCTCTCTTTTTCCAGTTTCCTTCCTTCCTTCCTTCCTTCCTTCCTTCCTTCCTTCCTTCCTTCCTTCCTTCCTTCCTTCCTTCCTTCCTTCCTTCCTTCCTGCCTCCCTCCCATTCTCTCTCCATTTCTCCCTCCTTCCCTCCCTCTCACGTTCTCTTTCTTTCTTTCTTTCTTTCTTTCTTTCTTTCTTTCTTTCTTTCTTTCTTTCTTTCTTTCTTTCTTTCTTTCTTTCTTTCTTTCTCCCTCCTTCATTCCCTTTTCTCTCTCTTTCTGCCTTTCTTCCTCTTTACCTCCCCCTCTCTCTCACATTTAATAATTTTGTGGATAATTGCAAGTGTTAGAATACAATAAGTATGGGTAAAATTCTACATCAGAACCCAAAGGCTTCCTGAAAATTCTGCAGGCCTCTTAGTGATTCTAGTTTGCCATCTTATGTCAACCCCATTCTACTTAATCCCAAAATGCATGCCTAACATGCCTTCATTCTTGCTTAAAATCCTTGATGGTTTGTTTCTGCAGAACATAGTCAACCACTTGAAACAGACATACATGTCTAAATACTGGTTTCTAAGTTTCTATTGCAACCTCATTTTCCATCATTTAAAATTATACTCCAGAACTAAACTATCCCATCAGGGGCTGAGAAGACATTTTTAGATGTAACACATGAGGTTTTCACATGTCCCCAATGATCATTGTTATTGTCACAAAAGAGTTGCTCATTTTTAATGCATACTTAATGACAAGCATTGAACAAAATATATTACAGGTTACATTTCAATAAAACCTTATACCAAGACCTTCAGAATAATTATTTGAATTTCAGTTGAGATAATAGACTTAGATTTTAATTTCTGTTCAGCTAATTCATGAGAAAATTCAGGCCTACCTCTCTCTGCCTTAAAAGGTTATTTTCTTTTAATGCCATAAAGAACTTTGATTGTCAGGACGTATTTACTGGGGTTAAATCTTAAACCTTCCATTTGGAGGCAGAACAACTTCATACAGATTGAATTATTTCTCCAAATGCCCATTTTTTCATTTATAAAAATTAGAATATAAGAAAGCACCGTATAAAATTTTTCAAAGCACTTATAAAACTTTCATGAGAATCAAATTCAGAAATAGTTGAGCTGCTACTACTATTTTATCTAACCAGGAATATTCTCAACTTACTTCAAATGACACATTGTAATTTGACGCCATGTCTAATTTGATCAGATGGAATTGTTTTCCCTCAAGTTCCTCTGTGACTTTACTCTTGTAACTATTTTCATATCTGTTTTCTATTAGAAGAGACATTCTGAAAGTCTTAAGTTATTCTATCTTAGTCGAAGTACCCTTCAAATCAAACTCTGAGCCAAAGACCTCTGAGTCAAATAGACTTCTGACAGATGCAAAGAACATGGGTAGGTAAGGAAGAAAGCACTCAGAAGAGGGAGGGCCACTGACAAGTGATTTGTTATCAAGTCAACTATTGTCGTAGATAATTGATCACTGCTATGATACAGCCAAACTCTGGAAAACTATGTGGAAACTTACTTGTCAGGATTACCCAGGCCAATGAAATCACACTTTTATATCCCTCTACTGATTAGCTATTGGTTATGGGTTATTTCTGCACTAGTCATTAGCTATGGTATATTCCTGTACTTGTACCTGTACTCTTTAACAAACCATATAATTTTGCTTGTAGTGTTCATAGACAAAGTGAGTTTTCAAGGCTGAAGGCAACCCAACAAAGATTCCAGTGCTTACTTTGACAATCAGCCTGCTATAGAGAATAGAGATGGAACAATGGCAGTGACTTCTGTGTGTGTGGCTCACTGTAAGTGTCCTCATTGATGTGCTTATTCATCTGCCTTTGAACTTTTGCAATCTCTGTTCACTTGGAATTTTCTTCTGTAATGATAGTAAGGAGTGTGCAACCAATAAATGTTTAAAGATACAGAGAAAAGGGATTTTTAGTATGACAATAAACTATAGAATCAGTTTTAGCTTTTTATTTTCCCCTAGCTGATTAAAAACTAAAAGAAAAGTTATTACAACTCTAGGAAGAAGGCCTGACGCTCAGCATATGTGGTTTGAGCAAGATTCTAAGAAATACTAATGAAGATTTTGGGCTTGCTGCAATAGACAATGAGTTTTATAGTAGGGACACAACTGCAAGTTAGGTAATCAAGTAGGTTAGAGTTGTTGATTGGCCCAATGACAAGAATTCCTGAGCAAACTGCATTGTACTAAGAGGTGCTAAAAGGTAATAATAGTAAAGTGTTACCTGAATTTTATGTCTCTAATAGTATTCAGGTTATTGCTTCTGCATATTACAAATGATTAGATTCAAGTATTGTTTGGAAATAATGTGTGATGTAGACAGAGCTCTAGAAATGAAAATATGTCATGCCTATCTACATGAATATGGAGTATCAATTTCAACACTTGTGAGGTTAGGAGATCACAATTTTAATAAAAAAAAGTAAATGAGAAATTGTAAGTTTAGATATCAGTATCTATTGAATACCTCCATTTAGGTGTTGGTATATCACAGCTGTATTCCTAGCTACTCAAAATGCGAGCCAATGCAACAGTGATACTCACAAGACAGTATGTTGGAAATGAACTTTACAACTTGGGTGGGGAGGAACCTTTCAGAGGAGGGAAAGTGGGAGATAAATGAGGGAGGGGTAACAATGCTCCACAAGAAATGTACTCACTATCTTTTGTATGTAACTATAACCCCTCTGTATATCACCTTGACAATAAAATTAAATTTTAAAAAAAATAGAAAAAAGGGAAATGTACTGAATAGCTGACTTAAGAAATTGTAATCCCTCTGTACTTGAACTCTATAACACTAAAGTAAATTAATTAAAAAAAATAAAGAGTCTAAGATCTAGCCCAAGTAGGAAAGTCTGTGAGATTCTTTTTATTTTAATTTTTTTACGATTTTTTAAATTTTTAAATTTTTAAATTTTTTTATTGTGAAAATACTGTACAGAGGGGTTACAATTACATGGGCAAGATAATGAGTACATTTCTTATCAAGCATTTAGCCTCCTCCTTTTTTTCCCCTTCCAATCCCTTCCCATCCTCCCCCCGCCCCCCACCCAATCCTCCCCGCCCCCCCCCAACAAAGTTGTAAAGTTCGTTTTCGACATAACTTGTACTTCTCATTGTTGCAATGGGTCCACCTGTATCCTTATTTAAACGACTTGTTTTTCCTCTTCCCCTCCACAGATTCTTTTTTTTTTTTTTTTTGTCGGTCATGGGCCTTGCACTCTGGGCCTGGGCGCTGTCCCTCAGCTCTTCAGCTCAAGGCGAGCGCTCTACTACTTGTGCTACAGCGCCACTTCCGGTTTTCTGGTGGTTTATTGGAGATAGGAGTCTCACGGTCTCTCCTGCCCAGGCTGGCTTTGAACCGCGTTCCTCAGATCTCAGCCTCCTGAGTAGCTAGGATTACAGGCGTGAGCCACCAGCGCCCGGCTCCTCCACAGATTCTTATCTCTAATTAACCACAAAAAAACAGAAGTGAAGCTGTGGCTCAAATGGTAGAGCACCAGCCTTGAGCAAAAAACTCAAGTTCTGAGTTCAAACCTTAGTACTGGCATAACAAACAAACAAATATAAATTATCAGATTGAGCCAACATTTTCCATAATGAAATTTGAATTGTCAAATCTCCTAATGGTTCTTAAGACTCACAGCTTACATTAGTATAGATCTTCAGAATTTTTATGTGCTGGTATAATTTTTATGAAGACCATGATGTAGCCAAAGAAAACTTATCAGTGTTAGCAGAAAACAAGCCCAAGTTGTCACCCCTAGACCAAATGAATCTTGAATAGTCTTGCAGTTATTAACTCCCTCAAAAATGATGTAGACACAAACTTATCCTTTGAAGAATGGGATATCTGATAGTGCTGCTCCCGTTGTCACCCCTACTATCCTCCCCTAAAGGCTTTCTGTGCTTTAGCTGAATAGTCATCAACAATCTCCCTCAAAGAAGCTGCACACCAGCTCCAATCCTCCTCTAATTATTTAGCTTATGTTATTTAAATGTAAACTTAAAAAAGGCAGGGATAACCACCCTTACCTTGAAGAAATTTCCATTGCATACTAAAACATATTTCTGGGAGGTTACCTGAAATTTTGTACTTGGAACATTTTTTGAAGTTCTCCATATAATCCTCAATCTCTATTTAGAAATGGAAAGATAGACATCTTTCATGTCCATGTTATACCTTCCATTCTAGTGGATGGCATTGACAGTTGCTTAATTATTTCAAGTGAGTGTTATATAGTACAATCTAGGCAGAGGAGAGAAATTCAAGAAGTAGGAGCAATGGAAAATACTAAATTAAATAGTAATGTGTCAGAAAGGGAGAGATGGCATCAGAGATGCCTTGGAAAGTTATCTTTCTTTTTTTTTAATAGAGAAGACAAATGAGAACTTGTGAAGTCAAACTGTTGAGGGGGAGAGAAGATTAGATGGCAGTTGCCCTTATTTTTTCTCCATAGTAGGAACTAGAGTTTCATCCAGGAAGTGAGTAATATTAAGATAATTTCTGAACAGGGACAAAACATTGAGAAAATGTTCTGCAGAAAACGACAAATGTCAAAAGCTATGTGCATATGACCATATAAGATGACACTAAGCAAAATGAATCCCAAGATAGGGATATAAGAGGTTTTATCTTTCTTGCTGTTGTTTTTAATGTACTTATAATACACTATGTGATTTTTTTATTTCTCTTGAATTTTCTTCCTCCATGGTATAACCCCTGTTTTTACTGTATTTGATTCTGGTGCCCTGCATCTTGTATATACATTTTTTTAATTTGGGGAGGGGAAGGAAAATAACAAAAAGCTGAAATGATACAGGTTGACCAACTGTAACAATGAGATGTAAAAGACACTATGTTGAAAATGAACTTTATAACTATGGTGGGGAGAGAGTTGGGGACTTGGGGAGGGGAGGGACAGTAAGGAAAAAACAAAGGACGAGGGAACAATGCTCGATAAGAAATGTACTCATTACCTTACTCATGTAACTGTAACCTCTCTGTACAGTATCTTTACAATAAAAATCTGTATTTTTTAAAAAAGAAAATAACAAATGTGAGTTAAGTTTTAAATGCCAAATAGGTTTAAAATTTAATACATTTGAGATAACCAAAACCCACTTAGGAACAAAAGGAACCAACTTAAAGTCCTTCCTTAGGAAAGTAAATAGTAGCCTTAGAATGTTATACAGGAATTTGATCACAAGATAGAGAGAAGTCACAGTCTGAAAGGTCCAATCAGGAGTCTGTATTAAAAAGCAAGCAACTGTGAGAGACACATGTTCCCAAGAAATTCACAGCCTCAAATATACTTAGTACTGTTTTAAAACACTGAGGCATGTAGGTAGTAAAGAAAGAGCAGAATAACAATTTTAAAAAACCAGATCAACTATAATGCAGAGTTGAGAAGGATGCCATGGTGACTTGAGGAGGGCAAAGAGACATGAGGCATGGCACAAAATGATGGCTGAGGTGCTGGGACCTAAATAAGTTCATGGTCAGGGACAGGGTCATGGGGAACTTGAGAGTTCAAAGAGTCTCATGAGTTCGTGGTACAGGTCTGGCAGGTCTAGTAACCGATTGTCCAAGTCCGTGTCCCTGCCTCTAGGAATTCAGGCATGCCTATCACTTAGGGATAGGGGTCAGAATTCACTGTAAGAGTTTTTAGAAAGTCTCTCATCCACCAAGATGTCAAAGATGTTGCCAGTTAGAACCACTATCCATAATTCAAGAATAATCAGAGAAAAATGAAAAACAGCTTCAGCTGGTGAAATATGGATACTTTGTCAAAATAATACTATCTTTTCCTCACCACCATCTTGATGTGTTAATAGGTGTTAGGACATTTTCATCGAGAACTGTAGAGGTGACATAGGACTCTCTTTGAACTACAGCTGTGTTGTGGGTTGTTAAATTGTAGATGTGTTATAGGTTGCTTAGCTTCAGAAAAAAAATGTGTTCCAGAGAATACTTGTCCTTGCTCATCCTTTATTGTTCCCCCTAGATAAATGGCCTTTGATCGATCCTGATTGTTACCCCTGGATAACTTGATTTGCTTCTGAAAACACACTTTGCTAGTCCCATATCCATGTGACATCTGCCTCGATGTGGCTTTTGCCTTCATAAACTTTGTGCTAGCTGCATTAGGGACTGCAAGTTTTCTTTGAGGGGGGGTATTAATGAGTCTGCTTGCAGTCACTGGCTCATAGTCATTATGAGTAAATGATGCTTCACTTGCAGGCGCTGGTGGCTCACACCTGTAAGCCTAACTAGTCGGGAGGCTGAGATCTGAGGATCGTGGTTCAGGCACGAAAGTCAGTGAAACTCTTATCTTCAATAAACCACCAGAAAATCAGAAGTGGCACTGTGGCTCATGTGGTAGAGTGCTAGCCTTGAGCTAAAGAGCTGAGGGACAACGCCCAGGCCCAGAGTTCAAGCTCTACGACCAACAAAAAAGCGGGGGCGGAGGGCAGGGAATGGCACTGTATTTCTAAAGTGCTGTGTTGCATTGTAACTACCTAAAGAAAATAAAAATATAATAGAAATTAATGATTAATTTTTAACTAATTGTTTAAATCTAAACCATAATAAGGCTGGTTATGAAATCAAACAGACGTGAATTTAAATTTTGATTACACCTCATTCCTTTCAGGAATAAATCAAATTTTAGAGGCCTTCTTTTAGGAAAAATAGTAAATATAAAAATAAAATTAGGAGTGAAGAAAGTGTCAGGTTGATGCTGTGACACAACCTCTGGTCCTGTATTATGTGTCATGATGTGGCTGTGTTGTTACAGATATGTCCTACTTTGTGATCACTGTCAATGGCTAACCATAGGTATGTCACTACTACCCCCCAAAATGTGTCATCACTTGCTACTATTCTCTCCACTGTCACGAGAGGAAAATGATGACAAAAGTTGGACTGATTTCGATTGAACTATCTTACTTGTGCAAAGCTAGGAGAAACATATGACCATAATTCTAGGATGTGTGTGTGTGTGTGTGTGTGTGTGTGTGTGTGTGTGTGTGTGTGTGTGTGTGTGTGTGTGTGTGTGTGTGTGTGTGTGTGTGTGTGTGTGTGTGTGTGTGTGTGTGTGTGTGTGTGTGTGTGCTGGTACCAGAGCTTAACTCAGGGGGCCTCATTCTCTCATTTAACTTTTTCATTCATGGCTGGAGCTCCATAACTTGAGCCATATTTACACTTCAACACCCCCCCCAAACCTGAGCCACCCCAGAACCTTTTTTCTTTCTGGTTAACTGGCAATAAGAATCTCTTGGATTTGTCTGCCTTGGCTGGTTTTGAATCATGATCCTCAACCTTCTAGGAATGTAGGATTACAGGTGTGAGTCACCAGCCTAGCAACTCTAGGACCTGCTACAGAGCCTTGAGAGATTCCATTATGCAAGTGAAGGAGCTGGAGACCAAGCTACATGATGTCCTGGTAATTCATGTGGATTCATTTTTGACGTTGGTTAGTCACACTATATCTATAAATACCCCTTATATTTCTCACAGGTCATACGCTGGGGAAGTAAAGGAATATATGATCCATGGTCCAAAGTAAATGATCAATGGTGAATAAAGATAAAAAATATTATTAAATTTTGCAAACCAATGGCAAATCCTTTTGTGAATTTGACTATGGGGTAAGTACCATCCAAACTCTCAAAGGCTATTGAAGGTTTTGTGTGTTTGGGCTTTTTTTCACTTACAAGAAGTCAGAGAGGGCTACTTAAGTATTTTTTTATCTTGCGAGGAGTGCCTTGGAGAATTCTGACAGAGTTTGGAGTCCCTGGGGAGAGAAGCAGTTGCAAATGGGGCGAGGAAGGTCAAGCAGCTTCAGTCCATAAGGAAGGACTTCATCTTCTTACCCTGCTAGCTAGCTGTAACAAGCAAATGGATACTTATATGAACATTTCTATATCTTCATATATTCCTGATGTAAACACAAATAAACTATTTTTTTGCTCATGGTGTGCTGGACCCTCTTGCTTTTGCCATGTTACCTAAACTTCACAGCAAAGCTATACTCAGGCATGTCCTTGTATGGGTCAGACAGAAAGGGAGAGAGAACAGCTTCTTCAGTCATCTCTGGGATGCTTGTGAACCACTGGAAAAGCCTGGAGATACATTGCTCTGTGCAGGTGGCTCTCAGCATCACTGCCAAAGTACCAGAACCAGCTAGCTTGGCATCCCTCCACATTGCCCTGATCCTAGGGTGAGGCCATCACTCAAAGCCAGTCTCTAGAATTCTATATATCAAGTAAAAGAGGACAGAGCCAAACTTTATTAAAAGGAAGTAAAAGCCAGAAACTGGGATGTGAGTGAGGGGTAAGAGGGTTGGAAAGCGGGGTGCCTCTCGAATTTGAAGAGAAGGCTAAGTAGAAAAAGACAATTTTTGATAATGGTAAAAGAAACTTTTTAAATTTAAATTTAATTTAATTTATTGTAAAGGGGATATACAGAGGGGTTACAGTTACATAAGTAAGGTAATGAGTACATTTCTTGTCGAACATTGCTGCCCACTCCCTCATTTTCTCTCACTTTCCCTCCTCCCCAATTCCTTCTGAAAGCTGTAAAGTTCGTTTCCAACATAGTGTCTTGTGAATATTGCTCTTGCATGGTCCACCCTTTTTCCATTGTTTCACCATTTTGTTATTCCCCTTCCCTTCCCCAAATCAGTTAAAATTTTATACAAGACATAGGGTACCAAAATCAGAAACAGTGACAACAGAGTATAAACCAAAGGGAGGAAATAAATAGAAGAAAAAAGAAATAACTTCACACAGCATATTAAAAACTGCAGCAACATTGGAAGTGGCACTGTGGCTCAAGTGGTAGGGTGCTTGCCTTGAGCTGAAGAGCTGGGGGATAGTGCCTAGACCCAGAGTTCAGGCCCCACAACCAACAAAAAATTAAAATTAAAAATTAAAAACGACAACAACAACAACAAAACCTCTTGTTTGCATATCTTGGAGTTCATTTCTATTAGCAATATTTTATATGGTCATATGTACAGAGCTATTGAGCTATTGTAATCTTCTGTTTGGATTATCCTAGACATATACTAATTATTACAAACGAGGGAACTCATGGAACCTATGTTTCTTTGGGTCTAGTTTACATCACTTAATATGATTTTTTCCAAGTCTTTCCATTTCCTTACGAATGGGATGATATCATTCTTTCTGATGGAAGCATAGCATTCCATTGTGTATATATACCACATTTTCTTGATCTATTCACCTACTGAGGGCATCTGGATTGGTTCCATATCTTAGCTATGATAAATAATAGTGCAGTGAACATAGTTGTGCTGGTAGCTTTAATGTGGTCTTGTGTGTTATCATTTGGGTAAATGCCCAGGAGTAAGATTGCCGGATCATAGGGAAGCTCTAGGTTTAGTCCTTTGAGGAATTGCCATACTGTTTTCCAGAATGTTGAACAAGTTTACATTCCCTCCAACAATGTAGTAACCTTCCTTTTTAGCAGCATCTTACCAGCATCTGTTATTATTTGTGCTCTTGATAATGACCATTCTAACTCTGGTGAGGTAATCTCAATGTGGTTTTGATTTGCATCTCTTTTATGACCAGAGATGTTAAACTTTTCTTCATGTGTCTATTGACTATTCTTGTTTCACCTCCAGAGAAGTCTCTTCTTAATTCTTTAGCCCACTTATTAATGGGGTGGTTCTTTCTTTGAGGATTTTTTATTAGAGGGTTTAATTTTAGAATGCTAAGTATATTTTTGATATGAGATCCTTGTTTGTTGTATAGCTAGTAAAGATCTTCTCCCAATCTGTGGGCTTTCTCTTTATCATGCTAGCTATGTCCTTTGACATGCAGAAGCTCCACAGTTTAATGCAATCCCATTTTATCCAGCTTTTCTTGTATTTGTTGTGTTTCTTGATCTTTATTTAGATAGTTTCAACCTGTGCCAAGGAGTCCTAGTGTATCTCCTACCCCTTCCTGTAATATTTTCAGAGGATCTGCTCTTACTTCAAGGTCTGTGATCTATTTCGAGTTGAGTCTGGTGCAGGGTGATATGTAAGTATCTAACTTCACTTTTCTAAACATGTATAGCCAATAGTTTTAAGCCAGCCTGGACAAGAAAGTGCATGACATTTTTATCTTCAATTAGCCATCCATAAGCTGGAAGTGGCTGTGGCTCAGGTGATAGAGTGCTATCTTTGAGCAAATAAAGCTCAGGGACAGCACTGTAAGCCCTGAGTTCAAGCCCCAGCTCCAACACACACACACACAAACGCACAAACACACACACACACAACATGGAGGCACAAATTCATAACCAAGGTAATCTTGCTTACGCATTTTATTTTAATAAAAGTTTCAAAGTGAATATCAACCCTAGTTCTGGCAAAATTGCAGGGATGGTAGGAATGGCTGGCAAGTCAAAATAAGAAAAAAATGCCAATGACCATCCTGAAGTGGAAAAAGGAAAGATAAATAAATGACTTCATTCTCCAGGAAATGGACATGGAAAGGAGAATGAGACAGATGATGAAGTGAGACCACTGAACGCCCTTGTGGAACACACTGCTGCATTGCAACATCTAGTGGACTCAAGGTAGACATGGCACTTGTTCCCATAGTTGCTGTACAAGCAGTAGAATCCCTTTGGCCAAACCCAGGTGTGGAATCTATTGAGGATAGTCCTGTGAACCAACTTGGAGAACTGAACTACACAAAACTATGCTTAGCACTATTTAGACTGACAGAATGCAGAACATGGAAGTGTTCATATGTGTATATGGCTATCTGTAACCTTTGTAGGAAAAATTCTAATATGATTTACAAGAAAATACAGATACAAACATGGGTATACAAATCTGCATGTTGCTAAATAAATTCATGTCTATCAGTAACTGAAATCTTAGTCAAATCCTGAAGTCAAATTAACCTTTAATTAACCTCCTTCTTAATTAATCTCCTCCTCTTCTTCTTCCCCCTCTTCCTCTTCCTCCTTAAGTTAGTGGTGTTTTAGCTTGTTAGGCAGGCATTCTACCACCTGAGCCATGTTTCCAGCCATTTTTGCTTTATTTTTCAGATAAGATCTCACCTCATGGTTATTCCCAGGTGGCCTGAACCATGATTCTCCTATTTATACTTCTAATATAGTTGGGATGGCACACAGTACCAGTCAGCTATTGATTCAGAGGTGATCTTTCCAATTTTCTAACCAAACTGGTCTCTGACTCTGCCTCTTCAATAACTGGGATTATAAACTTAAGCTACTGCAACTGACCTTGTTAAATTTTTGTTGTTGGTGGTCATAAATCTTGAACTCTGGGCCTGGGCACTGTTTCTGAGAATAACACTTGAGTTGAGCCATAATGCCATGTCTGGCTTTTTCTGTGATTAATTGGAAATAAGAATCTCATGGACTTTCTTGACTGGGTTGGCCTTGAACCACAATTCTCAGATCCTCAGTAGCTAGGATTATAGGCATTAGCCACCAGCACATGGCTTCTTGTTGAATTCTCTAAGGGAAAGAATATATTCTATGCCTGTTGATTCTCTTAAAGTGATGCTTGGCATACAGTAATTATTAATTATATATTTGCTGCATGAAGGGCAGATAAATGGTGAATAAAGGATAGTTGACTTCAAGCCATTCATAGGAATGGGTCTATTCTTCATGAGCTATGTTCCACTTGTAATACTTCTAGCACAAATTAGTCACAAATATTATAACACATAAATTGTTAGAAATCTTCCTTTACCCATGAGAAAAAAGGAGGCTTCAAAGAGTGAATAACTGAGAAGATGGCTGAACTAATTTGCAATCTGATCTGTTCTCGAATCCCAGGGATTCTGGCTCTGAACAATGTTGTCAAATTATTACCAGGACATATCTTTAATCAATTACATGCAGAAATATTCTCCTATGTTATTCTGTATGGAAAGCATAAGCGTGTTCATGTTTGTACATGTGTGTAATGATTTAGACTCTCCAGATTTCTTCAGCACTATTTCTATGGGATGCTCAACTCTATATCACATCCATGTTTAACTGCTGTTTTGAACCACTGTCTTTTCCTCTTTTTCATCTAGTATATTAGAATTTTTTTCTTTTTTGCATGTGGATAGTTTGTGGAATTAGCCATGTATAGTATTAAACATGATTCTAGGAATCCTGACCTTGAAAACAGTTTGTACTCCTCCTGCACATGGCCTGTTCTTTGTGTGGTTTCTGTATGAGCAACAATTCTATATTCTTGTAGTACAATTACTTTATATGAGCTATGTGATCTCACTCTTGCCATCTCAGATGCCCTCTGCAACTAGTCTTACACCACTGTGCCTGTCATCTTCATTAAAGGGTTACCCAAGCTTTGAAACAGAGTGTAGGCCTTGGCAGCTCTTTTCCCAGGGCACATCCTTCTCCATAGTGCATTACAGATTTTGATTCCCTCTGCTGCTCCATCATCCATGACCCAGAAACTGGCTTTCATTGACTTTCCTATTTTTAATTTCAGTCTCAGTTTCATTCTTCCATTACTACCATTCTCAGTCTCTGTAATGCCACATTTCAGGTCATGCTCAGCTCACCTTTCACTTTCTTCATTGAACTTCTCAATTTTCCTGAGCATTCATTTTTTCTTTGTTAAGGCTGCATTTTGAAGAATATTCTCAGTGTATAAATGGGGTTTTAGCGCATGCTTTGGAGAAAGCACGTACTTTATTTCTGATTATAGATTATAAGTTATAGCAAAGCATCGTTCATATGCAAACAGCTGTAAGCATGAGGGCTGGAGTGGACAGGGGCCTCTGTTGCCAATGCTCTCAGAGGAGAGGCAGATTAGAAATGAATGTGCATTCGGCAGCAACCAGGTAGTGAACTTGCTATGAAGAAAAAGCAGCAGGGGGAGGAAACAGCAGGAGAGATGAAGGAGCCACACTTTGGTAGAGTGAAGAGCTGCTATGAAGACTGGACACTGAATTGAAGGACTAGACAACACAGAGTCCAAGAAGAAATGGCTTAAGGCAGAAAGATGTGAGAAACACAAAGCCTGAGGTGAAGGCCAAGCCAGGACATTTCAAAGACAAGCAAGAAGGCCACCCCTCTTGCAGACTGGAGTTCAAGGAATCCCAAGGGTAATCCAAGGGTGGAAGGCTGGAAGTGGAGGCTGAGATCTGATCTGAGGATCATGGTTCTCAGCCAGCCTGGGTAGAAAAACTCTGTCTCCAATTAGCCAGCAAAAAGAGGCAAAGATGTGGCTCAAATGGTAGGGTTTTGAGACAAAAATGCTGAGAGAGTACAAGGCCATGAGTTCAAGTCCAAATACTGGCATGCATGTGTAAGCATGCATGCACACATGTATACACACACACACACACACACACAAACACACACACACACACACACACACACACACACACACACCCTCATATATAGAGAGAAGAGGAGGAGAGGAAGGAGGAATAAAGGGAGGAAGGAAGGGGGATGTTAGGAAAGAAGAAAGAAAAAGGAAGAGAAAGAAAGAAAGAAAGAAAGAAAGAAAGAAAGAAAGAAAGAAAGAAAGAAAGAAAGAAAGAAAGAAAGAGAGAGAGAGAGAGAAAGAAAGAAAGAAAGAAAGAAAGAAAGAAAGAAAGAAAGAAAGAAAGAAAGAAAGAAAGAAAGAAAGAAGAAGGACAGAAGGAAGGAAAGAAAGAAAGAAACAAGGAAGGAAGGAAGGAAGAAAAGAAAGAAAGAGAAGGAAGGAAGGAAGGAAGGAAGGAAGTAAGGAAGGAAGGAAGGAAGGAGAGAGAGAAAAAGAAAGAAAAGAAAGAAACAAACAAAAAGAAAAAAAGAAAGGAAGGAAGGAAGAAAAGAAGGAAGGAAGGAAGGAAGGGGGAAGGAAGGAAGAGGGAAAGAAAGAGAAAGGGAGGGAGAGAGAGGGGAGAAAGAAAGAAGGAAAGAAGAAAGAAAGAGAAAGAGGTGGTTATTGTCTGATCTCAAAAATTCAAGAAGGCAATGGATAGGAAGAACCAAATGAATTACACACTAAACAAAAATTCCAGCTATTGCTACGGTATGTAGTGGGCAAGAAGAAACAGTGGAAATGTAGTATGCAGGTAGGTGACCACTAGAGCAAGACCTCTGTATAACTCAGTAGTGTGTCCGTAATGTGATTACAGGGATATTTTGCTGTAATATGTGAAGGAAAACAAGGAGGTAAAAATGATTCCTGTGCTTAATGCAAAAGGAGAATGGAGATGTCAATAATGATTTTTGGAAGCTTGGGGATGGGTGCACATAACTGCTTTGTATGGTGGGTGGAAAAGAAATTCAGGAGTTCTGAATAGAGCTCGTCAAGGTGGCGTGTACCTGTAATCATAGTTTCATGGGAGGTGGAGATCAAGAGGTTTGGGATGCAAGGCTAGTCCTAACTAAAAGCTAGTGCAATCCTATATCATTCAGTAAGCTGGGCATGATAGTTCCCACTTGTGATCTCAGCTAGGTAGGAAGATTGCAGTCTGGGGTTTCCCTGAGCCAAAAGTTAATGAATAACATTTCGTCCTCCATTAGGCCTATGCCTCATTAATTCACTCTGGATAAATCTATAGATTTAAAAAGTCTTTTAAATGCTAAAAAGCTATCTGAGTTGTGGTATAAAACATAGGGAGCATCATCATTTATTCTTCACAAGACTTCTTCAAATGCTGTAATGGAAATAAAATAGGCCTAAAGTTCAAGAGAGAGAGAGAGAGAGACAGAGACAGAGACAGAAACAGAAACAGACACTGTGAAACAGAGATAAAAAAAGAGAGAAACCCTATCTGAGAAAATAAGCTTAACAGCGAAAAAGGGCTAGAGGTTTGTGCTTGCCTAATAAGCACAAGGCCTTCAGTTCAAATCGTAGTATTGGGGGCTTGGGGGCAGGGGAGGAGAACAGAGAATGCTTAAAGGGGATACAGTAATCAAGATGTCTTGTGTCAGAAAATGACACCTTGAAAGAAAACCTATTTGTATAACTACTTAAAGGCAATATATTTTTAAGCTATATGTTCACTTAAAAGAAAGAAAAAGAGCTCTTATTTGTGTTTGACATGCTAGACTTACAAATATAAAATTCAAATAATAAAAAGATGCTTTATCTCTGTTTTAAATGTATCAATTCAAACAATGATAATTCTATTAACATTGTGCTTTTTTTTCTTTTCTGAATGCAAGGACTTTGTATGAATTATTTTACTTTAAATATACCTTCCCTTCCCTCCACAAAATTTCTGATCTTTATCCTCACACACAAAACCATTTTGTAATTGATTTGCAAAGGGAGTTTTGCTGAAAAGCTTGTGTTTATAGTAAGTATCTATGCATTATTTAAAATATACAAGGCTGAAAAAATCCCAAGCTCATTTATATTTGAAATCTGAAAAGAGAGCCATAAAGGCAGACAGTGTTAGAGTTTGGGCCATGAGCTCCCTCGGTCCACTCAGCCTCTGATATTCAGCGGTAACAAGGCAGAGTACGATGAGGTCGGCTTCCTGAGAACCTCCATGTCCTCTGCGGAGAGGACCATTAACTTTTAGACGCTTGAATACTGGCATGGCTCAGAGTTCAGAACAGACTGGCCTAGAAGTAAAAGAACCTGCCTTGCAGTCCCATCCCTGCCGCTTACTGGGATGTGGTCTTATGTCTCCACACTTTTGAAATAGAGCCGCCATTATGAAGCTATTGCAGGGCTTTTGAGGATTACTTACAATTATATAGAGATACCCTCAAGGACCATGAAACAATATGCATATAAGTTTTATTCTGAATTATAAATATCTGTTAAAAATCCCATAGATAGAAATACTTTATGGATAAAATTGAACTGAAAAAGAGATTTAAGGACAGTGCTGATGTATGCAGCAAAGAAACTTTCTAAATCTTGAAAGTAATTCTTTAATTTGTCACAAGTTCACAGTGGTGCTACAGAGCTTTTTTGTACTGGACACTGACTAAGGCATAGGAATGAATTCCCTTCTTTAAAAAGTGTAACAGGCTTTTTAAAGTGTCCTGGGTCTATACCAGCAGCTACATTGAGAGAAGGCATATGAATTTCCCTTTTTATGTAAGCAATTTTTTATTCCAGTGAAGTTTTGAGTTAGTTTATGGAGCAATCTCAGTAAAAATGATATAGTTAATGAAATAGATTTACAAGAAAAACAAAAGAAAAGAAAGTATAAGGGAATGTTTTTACACAAAAAAATTCTGAGGGATCATTGTCACAAATTGATTATGATTTGTTTCTGAGCTTCTTGGGAGGCCCAGAACAAAGGGAAACATGAATAATGACTCAGTAGCAATTTCACAGGGGCAAAGAATTTGCTTTGTTT
Organism: Dipodomys merriami; assembly: GCF_024711535.1. NCBI lineage: Eukaryota > Metazoa > Chordata > Mammalia > Rodentia > Heteromyidae > Dipodomys > Dipodomys merriami. The sequence goes on along the minus strand of NW_027206496.1, from coordinate 162,407 downwards.
CCCAAGAAAAGACACAAATTTGCTCAAGTAGATACAACTTGGACAGTCTAAGCACATCTTCTCCTTTCTTCATTAAAATATTGAGACTTGAATGGTTATGAGTCTTCAGACTGAGAATCAACCTTGGAAATTTGAAGGTGCCACATGGGAGAGATTGCACTTTCTAAGTGCAATCCAAGAAACAATCTGGAAAGTTAACTATGATTAACAAAATATCAAGAAGTACTAAATTCCCACAGCAGATAAGGCATCAAGTTAAGAATATGAAACTATTTCTTTCTGTATTATACCATTGCTTATTCCTACTTTTATTATCCAAGACAAGAAAACTTTTCAAGTTTATGTTTTCTTTTTCTCTGAAAAGTTCTGATTTTGAAATCAAAGACAAAGCAATTATGCTCAGGAATCAGATGAACAAGGCAGGATATATGTAAAAAGGAAAACAACATTTAAGAGGATAGAGAGTTATCTGGGTGCTATTGATGGATACCAATCAATCATCAAAGGCAGCAACATGTTGAACTTGTGACTAAATAACTAATTTTGGTGTGAATATTTTAAGTGTAGTTTTTCCTACATTGCATGTTTTTACTTCTTGAATGCTTTCTCTAGACTTTACCAACTTGGAAACTATCCAGTACACAAACCACAAAATTTCAACTGCTGAAACCATCACACATCACAAAGCACATTCAGTTAGGTGCCTCTCCACACTTCACTTCTCCCCTTACCGTGCAAAAGAAAAAAGTGATGAAATAAGAATATTAAAAGTAGTGTGAGGGAGTTCCGGGAAGATGGCGGAGGAGAAGGTGTAATCTGAACAAGCTCTCGCATAGAAAGCAGTTTTAGAGTTCCAGTGAACAGTCCTAAGCCAGAGAATCGCACCAAGTGTGCCATCACAGGACAGAGAGTTAGACAAGAGAGGGAAGCCAAGGCAAAAAGAAACACCTGAGTGCTCGCCAGCAGCCGCCGCCATGGCGGCAGTAGGGTCGCAAGCGGCGGAGACCGCAGCCGGGGGCCATACCTGAGCGCTCACACATAGAGTCCAGGATGAAGGAGCCAGACGCAGCGGGCGAGGAGATTCTACTCAACAGCAGCAAGAACCAACAAAGGGCGGACATCTTCATCCTGCAGCTTGCAGACAAGAGACAACCCAGGATCCAAGACTCGGCTTGAGTAGAAGCTCGACGTCCTCACTACTTCTCAGGGAGCAGAGGAGGGAAGGCCACCCCTCCCCCCACAGCACCGGTGATCTCCATCTTGGATACCGACAAAGCTCGGAGGAGCTGCCAGCTCCAACCCAGGCCTTGGAATAAAACGAGTCATTTAGCAGGTCACAAGAACTTAACGGCAAAGTGACCTGACAGACTCGGCTCCATCCAGGGAAAAGTCACCCAGCTAAGGCGCCAGCCATTGGAGTGGCTTCCCTCATTGTGTAACCAGAGCCAGAGGCTGCCCCTCCCTCTAGCAGCCTCAACAATCAATTGAAAAACAGAATCTCTGAGAACGGCTCCAGGCTGGGCTCTGGGAGATTTTTTTTGCACAAAACAGCCCCAGGAAAAAGCTACAGATTGTTGAAAGGCCTCAACTCTACCCAGAACCTAGCCTCACCACTGCATCCCCCTCTTTTATGATTCTCAAAGCAGATCACCCTCCTAGAAAACTACCTGGGAGGGGGAATCTCAAAATCTTGGGTAAAGCAGAGCATTTTTCTGCCTCTTCCAACAAACCGACTTAAGAAACCAATCAAGCCACAGGAACTCAAGCTGACCAGAGACTCCAACAAAAGGCTGGTTACAGACAAAAGGGAGGTACAGATACAGGATTTTCCCACCCCTCCCCCCCCAAAAAAAATCAAAGGACTTTTTCTTTTCTTTTTTTTCTTCTTCTTTTCTTTTTTTTGTTTGTTTTTGTTTTATGTTACCTTATATATATATATATATATATATAATTTTTTTCTCTTTTAAAACTTTTATTAATCTTTAATTTTTGCCTCTTCTGAAAAAATAATTGATTTCCAGTAACTTTTTTTTTCTCCTCTTAAAATTTTTATTTTAGGAATATGTAAATGAGCGTTTTCCTTTCTTTTCTTCTTTCTCTTTTTCTTTCTTTCATAATTATCTTTTTGTTTTTGGTCTAGCTCTACTGAACTTCTGATCTTTTCTTCTCCCTTTCCCATCCTTAAAGTTTTTCACATCTCCTCTATGTCCCTCCCTTTCTCACAACATATTCACATTCCTCTCTAAATAGATGGTCTTTTAATCTCTACAATAACATTAATTTTTACGTTTCTATTTTTTTTTCTGGTCTCTTTTCATTCCCCTATCCCTCTCTTCTTTTTCTCTCTCTCTCTACATGCATCCTACCCAACCCATTTCCTGCATCGTGATTAGGACATAGTTAACTCTCCCTGTGCCTCCCCACACCAATCTATTCCTATTTTTCACCCACATCTCTCCCTAATCCTAATAATTTCTGGTTTTCCAAATTCTTTTCTGCGGTTCGAAGTCCTTCAAAATATAGTTGTTTGATGTTGAATAGATGTATCTGTTAAACTAGATTGTATCTGTAGACTATTGACTGTACAAATGCAAACTTTGGTTGATGGTTGCCTTAAGATAGTGTTCTAGCACAAAACTGGTGCTATCTTCATCTCAAATGGGCAGAGTAAGCCGGAAAAACACAAGAAAAATGGCAAATTCGGGTATCTCAATTCCCAATCTTGATAATCAGGGGTCAGATCAGATAATGAACAATCCAGAGGAGAGTTCCCAAATAGCTCTACAAACACTGGTGGCAAACATGATAAATGAGAAGTTTGACAACTTACAAAGGACTCTCTATGAGCGTGATAGGGAGAGAGAGGAGGGATCCCAGAAGTTTATACAGGAATATCATAAGCGTGAGGAAGCTACTCAAAAACTGATACAGGATTTGCGTGAACAACTTGAGAATACTCAAAGAGAAAGGGAGGAATGGCGTGAGCAGTCTGAGAACATGCAAAGAGAACTGCAGGAATCCCACGAACGTGAGGAAGCTAAACAAAGAGTAATACAGGAATTGAGAGACCAGGTAGAGAACACACAAAGATCACTAAAGACATCCATAAAATCCATTAACAAAGAGCTGAAGGAAGTCAGGGAGACCACAAAGGGAATGCTGAATGGAACCCAACAGAAGGAATGGGAGTCCAAAGAAACCATATCCAATCAACTAAGTGATTTGAAGACAAACACTGAACACCAAATAAAGGAAGTAAAGAGATTCATACAAGACCTAAAACAGAGCTTCAACAAAGAACTTGAAGCCATCAAAGCTGACCAATTAGAAGCTGACAAATTAGAAGAGATTAAAATCAAAGAAGAGAGTCTTGACAGCAGGTTAGACCATGCAGAAGATCGAATCTCAGGGATTGAAGACAGCCTAGATATTATAGAGAAAGAACATACAACCATCCAAGATAAGTACAAGAAATATGACAGATCTATCCAACACCTGGAAGACACCATCAGAAGGCCTTACTTAAGGATAATGGGTGTAGAGGAGCACCTAGAAACAGAAGTTAATGGTCTAGGAAATTTGTTTAACAGGATCCTAGCAGAGAACTTCCCAAACATGCAAAAAGATAGGCCTATTCAGATACAAGAAGCCTTTAGAACCCCAAATAGACCAGACCAGAATAGGACATCCCACCATCACATTATAATCCACACAGGATCAACTCAGAACAAGGAAAAGATCCTTAAAGCTGTCAGGGAGAAAAGTGTAATCACCTATAAAGGGAAAACAATTAGAATCACCTCAGATTTCTCAGCAGAGACAATCAAAGCAAGAAGAGCCTGGAATGATGTATGCCAGGCCCTAAAAACAAAGACCTATCATCCAAGAATACTGTACCCAGCTAAACTCTCCTTCATAACTGAAGGCCAAATAAAAACCTTCTACAGCAAAGAAAAATTGAAACAATACATCTCCACCAAACCAGCCCTACAAAAGATTCTTAAAGATGTCCTACACATAGAAAACCAACAAGACCACAATAAAGGCCAAGAAACTGCACCCAAACTGAGAATCCAAGAACCATAGGAAGAACCCAGGTTTCGCAGCCCCCAAGAAGGTAGATAACATGGCAGGAACTCCCAAATACCTCTCAGTCCTATCTCTTAACGTTAACGGACTGAACTCTCCAATTAAGCGACATAGACTGTCTAGTTGCATTAAAAAACAATACCCTTCTATCTGCTGCCTGCAGGAGTCACATCTTGCCCGTAAAAACAAACACATTTTCAATGTTAAAGGCTGGAACAAAATCTACCAAGCAAACGGCCCTCATAAACAGGCGGGAGTTGCAATCCTAATATCAGATAAAATAGACTTCAAATTAAAATTCGTGAGAAGAGATACAAAAGGTCGCTACATACTAATGAAAGGATCTCTCGTTCAGGAGGATATTACAATTCTAAATATCTATTCGCCAAACAATGGAGCACCCAAATTTATCAAAGAAACACTACTTTCCCTCAAATGCCATATAGATCCAAAGACATTAATTGTTGGGGATTTTAACACACCACTCTCCGCACTAGACAGATCAACTCGGCAAAAACTGAACAGAGAATCCCCAGATTTAAACAGCTGCACAGATCAACTAGACTTAACAGACATTTACCGAACATTTCACCCAGCAGCATCAGAGTACACGTTCTTCTCAGCAGCACATGGAACTTTTTCTAAAATAGACCACATTCTAGGCCACAAAGCAAACTTGTCTAAATTCAGAAACATTGAAGTTATACCCTGCATTCTCTCTGACCACAAGGGAATAAAATTAGAACTCAACACCAAACGCCACCAAAGAACGTCCGGTATCACATGGAGGCTAAACAACACACTGCTGAATCAAGAGTGGGTCATGGAAGAGATTAGAAAGGAAATTCAAATGTTCATGGTATTCAACAAAAATGAACACACAAATTATCAGCTCCTCTGGGACACAGCAAAGGCAGTACTCAGAGGCAAGTTTAGAGCTCTGAGCTCCTACATCAACAAATTTGAGAGATCTGAAACTAGCAATTTATTGACACATCTAAACCTCATTGAAAAAGAGCAGCAAGATAAACCCCAATCCAGTAGACGGAAAGAAATAATCAAAATTAAATCAGAATTAAATGAACTAGAATCCAAAAAAAAACTATAGAAAGAATCAACAAAACAAAGAGTTGGTTCTTTGAAAAAATTAACAAAATTTACAGACCCTTAGCAAATCTTATCAGAAAAAGAAGAGAACACACCCAAATTAATAAACTCAGAGATGAGAATGGAAACATCACCACGGAAACAACCAAGATTCAGAACATTATAAGGGAATACTTCTCAAAACTTTATGCTAATAAGTTCGACAACTTGACAGAAATGGACCTCTTCCTAGCAATTATTGGCATGCCAAAACTAAACCAAGATGAGTTAAACTATCTTACCAGGCTCATATCAAGCATTGAAATAGAACAAGCAATAAAAGACCTCCCAGCTAAGAAAAGTCCAGGACCAGATGGTTTTACAGCGGAATTTTACAAGGCCTTCAAAACAGAGCTCACACCAATTTTCCTCCAACTCTTCAATGAAATTGAAAGAGAAAGCTCACTACCGAACACATTCTATGAAGCCATCATAACCCTCATCCCAAAACCAGGCAGGGACTCATCCAAAAAAGAGGACTATAGACCCATTTCTTTGATGAACATTGATGCAAAAATTCTCAACAAAATTTTGGCCAATCGACTTCAACAATTCATCCAAAAAATCATACACCATGATCAAACAGGATTCATTTCAGGGATGCAAAGCTGGTTCAATATACGCAAATCAATTAATATTATTCATCACATCAACAGGAGCAGAAAAAGCATTCGACAAGATCAAACACCCCTTTATGATGAAGGTTTTGGAAAAATTAGGAATCCATGGAACATTCCTCAATAGAATAAAGGCTGTATATGACAAACCTACAGCCAGCATTATACTCAATGGTGAAAAACTAAAGCCATTTCCTCTTAACTCAGGAACAAGACAAGGATGCCCACTCTCTCCACTTCTCTTCAATCTAGTATTAGAATGCCTAGCTACAGCAATAAGACAAGATGCAGACATAAAGGGGATCCAAATAGGGAAAGAAGAAATAAAACTCTCCCTCTTTGCAGATGACATGATCTTGTATTTAAAGAATCCCATAGACTCCACTCCCAAATTACTCAAGCTGATTCAAAACTTTGGCAAAGTAGCAGGTTATAAAATTAACCCCCAAAAATCAATGGCTTTTCTGTATGCCCACAATGAGAAAAGTGTGGCTGAAATTAGGAAAGCAACGCAATTTGTAATAGCCCCACAAAAAAAAAATACCTAGGAATTAACTTAACTAAAGAAGTGAAGGACCTCTATGATGAAAACTTTAAAATCTTGAAAAAGGAAATCACCACAGAACTTAAAAAATGGCAAAACCTCCCATGCTCCTGGATTGGCAAGATTAACATCGTGAAAATGGCAATACTTCCCAAGGCTATCTACAAATTCAACGCAATACCTATCAAAATTCCACCCTCATTCTTCAAGGAAATAGAAGAGGCAATCCAAAAATTCATATGGAACAATAGAAGACCCCGAATAGCAAAAACACTTCTCAACGGAAAGAACACTGCTGGAGGAATATCAATACCAAATTTCAAACTCTACTATAAAGCCATAGTAATCAAAACAGCTTGGTATTGGCATAAGAACAGACCTCAGGACCAATGGAATAGAATTGAAAACCCAGAAATGAACCTACAGACCTATAGCCATCTAATCTTCGATAAGGAAGCTAAAACAATAGAATGGAAGTAAGACAGCCTCTTCAGTAAATGGTGCTGGCAAAATTGGTTAACTATATGTAGAAAACTAAAGCTAGATCCTTATATATCACCCTGCACCAGAATCAACTCCAAATGGATCAAAGACCTTGAACTCAAAGCAGACACTCTGAAAACATTACAGGATGGAATAGGAGAAACCCTAGGTCTCCTTGGCTCAGGCCGAAATTTTCTGAATAGAGACCCGGAAGCACAACCAATCAAAGAAAGGTTGGACAAATGTGATTGCATAAGGTTGCAGAGCTTCTGCAGGGCAAATGACATAGCTAGCAAGATCAAGAGAAAGCCCACCGATTGGGAGAAGATCTTTACTAGCCATACAACGGACAAGGGTCTCATATCTAAAATATACTTGGAACTCAAAAAATTAAACCACCCAACAACAAATCCTCAAAGAAACAACTGCCCAATAAATAAGTGGGCGAAAGACTTAAAGAGAAGCTTCTCTGAAGAAGAAAGAAGGATGGCCAATAGACACATGAAGAAATGTTCAACATCCCTAGCCATAAAAAAAAAATGCAAATCAAAACAACATTGAGATATCACCTCCCTCCTGTTAGAACAGCAAAAATCAAGAACTCTAACAACAGATGCTGGAGGGGATGTGGACAGAAAGGAACCTTACTTCATTGTTGGTGGGAATGTAAACTTGTTCAACCACTTTGGAAAGCAGTATGGAGGTTCCTCAAAAGAATTCACATAGATCTCCCCTATGATCCAGCAATCCCACTTTTGGGCATTTACCCAAAGGTATACAAACAAAACCACACTAAAGCTACCAGTACAACTGTGTTTATTGCAGCATTATTTACCATAGCTAAGATATGGAACCAAACCAGATGCCCCTCAGTAGATGAATGGATCAAGAAAATGTGGTATATATACACAATGGAATTCTATGCCTCCATCAGAAAGAATGACATTTCCCCATTTGTTAGGATATGGAAAGGCTTGGAAAAAATTATATTAAGTGAAGTAAGCCAGGCCCAAAGAAACATAGGTCCCATGGTTTCCCTTATTTGCAATATCTAGTATAGGTATGAGTCAAGCGGAAAAGGTCAGATAATGTGATGTTAGGAAAACGAACCCTTAAATATGTATTTTAATGTTTTCGTTTCTTTCATGCATGTGTTTCTAACGCATTTATAAGATTATTTCTTTGTTGCTTTGTATGTCCCTCCCCCACAGTGTAACCCCCGCTTTCACTTTATTTGTTGTCAATATAACATGTGGAGGAGATGGGGACAAACAAGTCGTTTAAGGATTCAGGTGGACCTGTTGCAACAAGGAGAATTACAAAATGTCATGTCAAAGCAAGCTTTACAATGTTGGTGTGGGGGGGGAGGGGGGTATGATTGGGTGCCGGGGAGGGTGGAGCCTGGGAAGGGAGGTGATGGGTAAACAAAAGAGGAGGCTGCAATGCTTGGTAAGAAATATATGCATTATCCTGCCAATGTAATTGTAACCCCTCTGTACAGTATGTTCTCAAATAAAATAAAATAAAATTTAAAAAAAAAAAGTAGTGTGATATCTAAAAAAGATGTTCATGCAGTTGAATATATAGGGGATTCAGTAGTTGAATATAAATTCAAATGAACTGTCACTCTTTAATTTATACATTTCTTTCCTGTATTAATGAGTAAGAAATGCATATTTATTGTAAAAAATTATTTTAAGTAGACAATCTTGAGAACAATGAGAAAAAAATCATCTGTAAACAGCCCGAACAGTTATTGTCTTAATGAATTTCCTCTAGCATTTTTCTGTTTATTTCACTAAAATATTTATGGAGTTTTCTATTGGCAGAGTCTATGCTAAATACTCTCTTTTATTTAGATACTGAAGATTAAACTTAAATGAATGTACTTTAGGCAAGAGTTCTATCACACTCCAGCCTTTCACTTTTATTTTGTTTTTGAGATACTATCTCACTCCCTTTGTCCAAACGGGACTGAAATCTATGATTTGATCTTCCTGCAAGTAACAGATGTGCACCACCAATCTAGGTGCTAAATATACACATTATTCATTTAACTCAATACTCCCTCAACAGTGTGTGCGTGTATACACATATCTACTCAATATTCTCTTTCTCTCCCTTCCCTCAACTCTTGTTCTTTTCTGTTTGGAAGAGATTAGGATCAGTCTCAATCACTTCATGACACTCTAACCCTGAAGCTGGAAAGGTCGGCACCAGGACAACATGACAAGAGAGAAGAACTCTGCCAACCAAGTCTAATGTGCCAATCTTGCCTCAGAAAATAGAATTGAGGACCTGAAAATGAGGCAGCAGATAGGAGTCTGTGATGGAACTTAATTCTATTTTCAGCCACAGTTCATTCAATGAGTGGAGCAATCAAGCCTGGAGGAAAAATCAAGAGATGGAGAAACTATGTAAGCTTGTGTCTGGGGGTGGGAAGAGAGAGGGAAAGAGGAAGGGAAAGACAGAGGGGAAGGAGAGAGAGGAAAAATGAGACACACAGACAGACACACACACACACACACAAGCACGCACACACACAGACTCACACACACACACACACACACACACACACACACACACACACACACACACACACACACACAGAGAGATTGCATTCTTGGAGCATTTCCAATTGCAAGGAGATTTTACTGTTTTTCCCCAAGTAGACTTCTATCTTCCCTTCAAATACATTTTGAACTTAAGCTAATTGAGTATGTTCCTTTAAGATACCATGATAATGTGCATTGATAATGACTATCTTGTTCTGTACAAGGCATCATTCCAACTATTTAATGTTCATTTATTTCATTAAATACATTTTAATTGTTATATCAACCCTCTCTAAAATGTGTGTCACTGCCTTCATTTTACATAGGAGGACAGAACCTCAAAAACTTAAGCACGAGGCACTGGTTAGGAACGGCATGCTCACATACTACACCTGCCCACCCCATATATACATTTATTTTTCTGTTCCCTTTGGCACCTCCTCACCTTCAATAGAACAGAAATGGACGTCTTTTTTAAAATATGTGTGCAAACCAGCATCAAGAATACATGAACAATATAAGAAATGGGAAAATACAATTGAGTGAAAATCTGAAAACTCCTATGCCCCAGACCTGTATTTCTGTCCTGCACAGGGAGGGGCCTCTTTCTACCTCTACTCTCCCAGGCCTCCTCAGCAGGTCCCTGGGAACATAGTTGGAGAGGGACTAGTAAGTCTTTTCAAATGAAAGACATCAGTGAATTTACTATAAGAGTCAAAGGCAGAGGAATTAAAATCCACATAGACATTGACTGCTTTCCTTTACCCTGACTTTCAAAATTCTTTACTTCTTCACATACCTCAAAAAGCCAACTGTTGCTTGACACCCGTGGCTCACCCCTGTAAGCTTAGCTACTAAGGAGGCTGAGATCTGAGGATCACGGTTCAAAGCCAGCATGGGAGGGAAAGTCCATGAGACTCTTATCTCCAATAAACTAAAAGAAAACTGGAAGTGGCACTGTGGTTCAAGTGGTAGAGTGCCTTTATCAATTTTCCTAGGGAAAATTAATTTGTATTCCTCCAAACAGTCTGATGGTTGGCAAATGTTGTGAGCTCCCGAAGACACTCCTAGATGTCTGTCATCATTTCCAACTTCAAAACTTTTGCCTTCAATCAGGGTTTCTGAAGAACATCGATACAATCAAAGTTAATCAACACAGCTTTATTGTACTTGGTCTCATAAAAAATATAATAGCTCTACTTTCAATGAAGGAAATTAATGACCATGGCCTTGAGACATGGCCCTTCATTTGAAATGTGTGTGTTCTATTACTGTCATAAATTTTCATGATGCTTTTTTTTCTTGAAAACAGTCCCTGAATATTCCTTCAGCAAACATTTACTGTGCAGTGTTGCAGGATACACTGAGTGTTGGGAGCCCAGAATGCCCTAAAAGTTCCACCTGCCTTATGTATTATGTACATAATAAAGTTTGAAAGTCTGGATCATTTTAGCAACTGAAGGAAAAATCATTTCTGAAAATATAAAAGTCTCTTTAGTATGAAGAATAAGCCTGAGGAACTTGTCTTCCTGGTTTCCAGCCAGGAGATCTATCTATTTAAAATCACTTAACATCAGAATATGTAAGCAAATGTTTAAGGGCATGAAATAATTACAACTAAGTATGTAGCATGCACATGTTACTTGGGTATGGTAGTTTCTATTTTATTCATAAAAATGAATTGAGAAAAAGATTATTCTCCACATGAATGACAATGTCCCCAAATTGTTTCTTTATTACCCATTCATTATAACTCTAGCTTTTGTTGGGAGATGAGATCCTTGTTCAAAAAACATAACTGAGGGCCATTGTTACATTCTTCTTTCTGTCATTGTCAAAGATGTTTCAGAGAAAAGAGACCTACAAAGATATGAGTCCTGGCACATATTGTAAATGCCAGCATTGAATGATATCCCCATGGTAAGAAAGAGAAACTTCACAAATTTTCAACCACCTGAACAACCCATCCTGTTGCTTTGCCTCTGAACCTGGATGAGTTTTCCCATTTGTCCTTCTGTGGCACAGCTACTGTGGAAGGAATGTGTCTTTTCCTTTATTTGGCAGATTTGGAGTCCTAACTCCTCTTGCAAACATTCTGAGAAGCTTTCGCCAGGCCACAAGAAGTACAGATGAAATTTTCATCCCATACTCTCCCCGCACAGTAATCCTGTCCTGAAAAACTGCTTACTGAATAAAATGGAACAATGATTGGACAGTGATATAAACCTGAGCGAGCATTATCATACTAGTCATAACACCAGAGAGGAACAAGCAGAAGAATCATTATCTGAGTGTCACAACTATCAATTGACCTACTACACCACATGCTTAAGTGAGGCAATTAATAGATGTTTTGCTAGCTGCCAGTGGCTCATACCAGCAATCAAGCTACTCAGGAGACTGAGGTCTGAAGATTGTAGTTCAAAGCCAACCCAGGCTAGAAAGTCCATGAGATTCTTATCTCCAATCGACTACCAAAAAGCTGGAAATGGTGCTGTGGCTCAAGTGGTAGAGTGCTAGCCTTGAGCAAAGCAGCTCAGGGACAGCACTCAGGCACTCAGGCCCCAGAACCAACACACACACACACACACACATACACACACAAAGATAGATAGATGCTTCACGTTTTCCTGGCCACTTTCTTTTTTCTTATGCTTCTTTTGGTGAAGATTTTGTAAGTCAAATAATCTTGATGTCAATTAATATCTATGCTGTATTGGGCTTATTGTCCTCAGCTTCATCTTCCTTGCCTGTGGAATGAAGACATTTCTTTGCAAAATTCGTGCAGTGGGTGAATCCAGTCTTAGTGTTCAATGTACATTTGTGAAAATATCACCAGGTAAATTGGGGGTGGGGTTGAGAGAAATGGAGAAGAACGATCTAAGTGGTGACATTGATCAAGATGTACTGTACTCACAAACTGACATGTTACATTAGAACTCCTTTGTACAAGTACTTAGGTATAATTTTTTAAGTAGAAAAAAATGAAACCAGTGCATCAGTGCAATCCATAACTCTGAGGTCTAGATTGTGCATAGCTGCCTCTTTTAAAGAATATAGGACAGAGAAGAGTGGAACAAATCATTTCCAGAATACAAGTGTTCAACTCTACCACGAAGTTAACATCAATAGTGATGCTGACATACATCCTTGATTTCATGCACAGAGAACACATTTTCCCCTAACTCCCCCAGGATTTGGAACTCAGGGCCTAGATTCTGTCCCTGAACTTTCGCCTCCCTACCACTCACCCCAAACACACAAAGCTAGTGCTTTTACACTTGAGCCATAGCTCCAATTCTGGCTCTTTTCGTTAAATGGAGATGAGTCTCATGGATTTTCCCAGCCCAGGCTGGCTTCCAATCATAATCCTCAGATCTCAGGCTTGGATTATAGGTGTGAGCGACCAGTGTCCAGCGTGAGAACTCACTTTTTCTCTGTAATTCTCCTCCCCAAAACCTCATAGCCACAATCTTAAGAGAAAAGATTGAGAGCCCACAACTGAAGAATATTCTACAGAATGCCCTGTCCAATACTCCAAAAAAGGGGAGAAATACCATCTCTTTTCCTTTGGTGAAAACAATAGATGTTTGATTATTATATGACAATAATAATAGATATTATTATAATGCTCACAATATGTATTCCCATCCCCATTGCTACCAGGCTTGGTTATATAACGTACTTTGACAAATGACATATGAGAAGTGATGACATGTATCTTTTCTGAGTTTTAGTCATGTGGTTTTCACACTGTTCTCTTCCCTTGGGATCCTCCAGCAGGCAGTCTGAATCCCAGAATGGACAGCATGCTGAGTGGCAGTGGACATGGATTAGGCTTGTAGCATGAGATAGTAATCAAAGTTGTAAGCTATTGCGTCATTGGAGTTGTTATCCCACCGTAAAATTAAGTTCACATTGAGGCCCCAGCTCTAGGTAATCTAGGCCTTTTTTGTCTCCATTTCCTCCTGTTCCCTTCTCATTTTTCCTGAATATTCTCTCTTCTACCAGCTTCTCCTCAGGTGACACCAAATCCTGAGTCTCCTTATCCTAGAAACACTTTTCAGGCTTAAGCATTGTGGCTTCCTTTCTTACATTTTCTCTTAGCTGTTTCTTCACTTTTTTCTTTCTGGAGTTTTCAGCCAGAAGCTCCCAAATGTGATGGAGCCTCAGATAAAATCCCTCTGCCACATCTCCCTTGCTTGCTTTCACTCTTCTCATGTTGGCATACTACGAAACCAGAATAAGATGAAGCTCCAGAAAACCCTTTGGATAGAAAAATAAACCACCGCATGGGAAGTGAGGGTTGTTTTAGAAGAGATTGGGAGCTGAACACAGGCAGGAAGGCTCATGGCTGCAGCCTCAGCTGTCTTCTGAATCATTGCCCAGTTTCCATCTCTCAGTCTTTTCTCCAAAGTCAATGGGGCAAATTCTGCATTTCTTACGGACTCATCCACATTCACAGACCCAGTTAGGAATCCAAAATGACTTAAAATATAGACTCTCCACATCATAGAAATCTGTACCAGAGAAAATGGGCAGAAAGAACTTCAGTTAATCAGGTTCAATTCATTTTTACATGTTTATAATTTATTTTATTTTATTTTTTTGGGTCCGGTCGTGGGGCCTGAACTCTGTGCTGGGGCGCTGTCCCTCAGCTCTTCAGCTCAAGGCTAGCGCTCTACAACTTGAGCCACAGCACCACTTCTGGCTTTTTTTGTTTATGTGGTGCTGAGGAATCGAACCCAGGGCCTCATGCATGCAAGGCAAGCGTTCTACCAGTGAGCCACCTTCCCAGCCCCACATGCTTATAATTTAACTGAGAGAACAATATCAAATTCACTCTGCCTTCATAAAATCAAAATATCAAAGCAACTACTTTTTACAGGAAGTAAATATTCACATCATAAATCGAGTTTCTAAAGGGGTGGTGTTCTCAGAAAGTAAGGAATTAGGGCTTAGGAAACATTTCAAACACATTTCACATCAGCATCAAGATTAAATTCATTAGCACAGGCTGCAAAAGTTGCTTACTCTCAGCAGGTAAGAACCTATCATTTTTTTCTGGCCCTTAGTAAAAAAAGATGGAAGAGTTTGATTTCCTTTTTCAATTTCAATCTTCAAAGTCACATTGTCTTCTAAGGAAGTCATTTATCTCACTCACCTGAAAATACAGAATATGTCTTCACAGGAGGGTCCTCTGGGCTTCAGGAAGCAAAATAGGAGGAGTGAAACAGGCTGCAAGATGCTTGCAGGAATAGAATATGTTTGACTTCTTCCACAGCCAAGCTAGCTTTGAGCGTTTGTCCTTTCCACAACTCAGGTGGGACGGTGGTTATGTAGGAGGGGAGAAATACCATAGAGTTTCAGAAAAAGGTAAAAGAAAGGTGCATGGCTTTTCTTCTCAGAACAGAACCTTTAAATAGGATATGTTTTTTCTCTTCACAAAACACTTAATTATACAGTAATCCACTTCACTGTATTCCCCTTCTGTAGTTAGTTACCTGTGCTCAACTCTGGTTTGAAAAGATTAAATGGAAAAAGTCTCATATTTTGGAAGATATCACATTCACATAATACCTTTTTTCTTTTTTTCTTTTTTGTTTTTTTTTGCATATAAGGTCTCACTGTATATCTCTCTCATTATCTTCCTGCCTCAGCTTCTGTTTCCTAGGATTATATGTGTGCATTTCCACACCCATTTCACATTACATTTTTACAGCATATTGTTACAATTCTTCTATTTTATTAGTTACTGTTATTATTGTCTTACTGTACATAATTTATAACTTAAGCTTTATTGTAGCTATAATTGTCTGGGTAAAAGCATAGTATATATGGTCATCTTGGTATTTATAGGGTTGCTTCCAGAACTGATGAGCATAGTAAAATCAGCATAGGATCCAGTCCCATATAGAAAATAGCATAATATTTCATACAAAGTAAGTTACACTTTAAATCACATCAAGGTTATTTCTATTACCACCATAGATATAACAGTATATAAATAGTTGCTATATTGTCTGCTTAGGGAGCAACAAACTTTTCCTATCTTAAATTTCTGGTTGGTTGAACCCCTAGATGTGGAAATTGTAGATACTGAGGGTTAACTGTATAAATTGCTTCATTGATTTCACGTGCTCACGTGGAATGCCTCTCCAGAGACTAATCAGGAACTACTATAAAGATCAGAAAGACAGAAACTTGACCTTCTTATTTTGCCATAATTACCCACTAAATAAAATATGAATAAGTTTGATTCTGTACCTCCTCCTCCTCCTCCTCCTCCTCCTCCTCCTCTTCCTCCTCCTCCTCCTCCTCCTCCTCCTCCTCCTCTTCCTCCTCCTCCTCCTCCTCCTTCTTCTTCTTTCTTCTTCTTCTTCTTCTTCTTCTTCTTCTTCTTCTTCTTCTTCTTCTTCTTCTTCTTCTTCTTCTTCTTCTTCTTCTTCTTCTTCTTCCTCTTCTTCTTCCTTGCACATGCTAGGCTTGGTACCTACCACAGTTCTAGAGCTTCTAAAAAGCTAGTTTGAGAATTTCACAATGTTTAATAATCAACACCAATTTCAGTTTTCTTTCCTAGGCTCCAAAACAGGGGAAAGTGGGGGAGGCATAAATGGGACAGTCATCTAGGGAAAACATTGCTGACTATCATATTTTAATTTTTTGTTCAGTTGGAATTTAAAAAATATATAACCATATAATTTAAGTCCTATTTTTAAAATTTTCTTCATAGGAAAAAAGACCAACTAAACAATTTTTGTCCTTTTTATGTATAAAGCTCACAATGTTGTCTGTAATAATTTTTAAAACATTCTTTTGAATATGACTTCTACCATCTCCTTGGAGGCGAAGCTGAATTCTACATATTAAATATTCTAATCAATAACTAGGAAGTATAAATCAATAGAAACAATTAAAAATATGTCAAACACAATAAAAAGAACAATTATCCATCAAACAGATGCTTATCATCTTGACAGTTTGGGAACAACAGTTTCAGAATGTACAGAAATACTGAAAGAACATCTTTTAATTCATTAGAAAGGGGAAAATACTTAAAATATTAAAAACAAACATGCAGCAATAGATAATGCCTGTAATCCTAGATGCTCTGGAAACTAAGATCTGAGTATCATAGTTCAAATCCATCCAGGGAAAGAAAGTCCTGTGAGACTCATCTCCAATTAATTACCAAAATACCAGAAGGGGAGGTGTGGCTCAAGTGAAAAAGCACTAGTCTTGGACAAAAAAGCTCAGGGGCAGTGTTTAGACCTGATTTTAAGCCCAAAGACCAGCGTGCATGTGCCCATACACACACACACACACACACACACACACACACACACACACACACACACACACACACATTATTGAAAGACAAATACCAATGCTTTTCCTAATGTATTGTTTCACATTGTAATAGGACTTAAGGCATTAGTGGGTCTAGATTCCTACTATAGTATATATGTTTGAATAGGTTATTCAGAGAAAACTTTATTTGGAAAACTCTAATACTCAAATTGTAGCTTATTTTTTAAAATATGGGCGATGGACCAAGTATATTAATGACCAGGTATAGTTATAAGGGATAAAACTCTGGCTTGATTTTAACATCATTATTTTATTTTTTTAACAATGGAAGAAAGATATTTGACTTGAAAGAGACACAGGATGAGATTCAGAAGAGATGGTGAGTCCATTCTTTGTAGAAATGGGCACATCAGACTTTTGAAGTTATTATTCATTTTTGGCATAAGACTTAATTATTCAAGTATGTGCAGTTACTAGATAAATAACTTAATATGGAAATAATAAATAAGTGTTATCAGTGCATACAAAACAATTGGTTCTGAACATCTATATTATGCAATGATTTGTACTGTTCATGTCACAGAACTGACTTAGAAGGCTGATTTAAATCAAATATATATATTTGGTCAGCGTTAAATCCTCTTTTGCAAATTCTGCCTCCTCGAAAAAAAAAGGATATTACCTATTTTATCAGTAATCAGGAATAGTAAGTTATTTTAAGTATTTATATATTTTATCCAAGTATGATCCTCCAATTTATCATTCCAGGTGCTAGAGTCTAACCATCATGGTGATGGATAGTCACATCCTAATGGAGAAATATGTAGCTTGCCCTGCTTGCATGCTCCCCAACCTTCCCTTCCATGGCTCTATATTTACATTTAGTAAAATTCACTCATCTAATAAAGTCAAGGACAATGGCAGCTCCTCCTTGAAGATTCTTCTGTCAAGAATAAGCAATCAATCATTAATTTGATAATATTTCATTATAATGCAGTCAAATATAGAAATTTTTGAGCTTTTTTTCCATGAAATTTACTTCATGTGATTGTTGATTTATAGTTGGTGGTATTGGACTTAAAACAATGTACGAGTTTCAAAGATTTAAATAAAAAGTTGCACATTGCCTTGTCTAGTGACAAATTAAAGAGAGAATTCTAGGTTCTTATATTCATCCCAGTGTGCTTTTGTTTCCTTGCTGGCTTTTTTCCTACAGTGATGACCAATTTCATTATTTGGCATAGCAAAGTTTTCTCATTTTTGTAGTCCTGATTTTATCATAGGTGTTATTTTCCTAAGCATTCTGCCCATGATAAATTAATCTATTATTATAATCACATCTTAGAACATTCATATTCAGTAATTATTCTTATATTCCTTAATAACATCTCATTATATTTTAAAAATTGTATTAATTTATATAGTCAGCAGTAGGGCTGAACTCAAGGTCTGACTGCTGTCTCTTAGCTTTGTTGCTCAAGGTTAGTACTAGATCACTTCTAGATGTTTGGTGGTTAATTGGACATGAAAGTCTCATGGACTTTCCTGCCCAGGCAGGCTCTGAACTGTGATCCTCCTGAGTAGCTAACATAACAGATGTGAGCCACCAGTCCACAGTATATATAGCAGATTACTTTTAACAATAGAAGAAAGTAATTTTACTATAGAAATTTTGTCTTTAGGAGAATTCTTTCAATGTTTGATACAAACTTTTACATGTTTAAATATTATTTTGGTATCACTGTTGCTTTTTATAATTTTTCCACTTTGTATTTGCCTGTATTATTTGTACATAGACTTTTTCACTGTTATTCATACATACTATATAACTCTATCACAATTTATCCCCTTTATCACTTTCTCTCTTTTCTACTTCCCTCTTCTTGAAACAATTTCAACAGGTTTTATTGTACTCTTCTTACACACACACAATATGAACAGAATATGTAGAAGATAATACTGCACCCTCCCCCTCCATGCCCTCTTGTTTTATCTTCTCCCCTTCCACTGGTACCGCCCCTCAAACAGGTTCTCTTCTGTTTTATATTTCTGTCTTTCATTTTTACAGCTAGATACTGCATACAAGCAAAAACATATAATATTTTACTTTCTCAGCATATTTACTTTTGCTTAATATAATGGTATCTAGTTCTATCCATTTTGCCATCAATGACATATTTTATTGCTATGTATAGTTGAAAACTCCATTGTGGATATATTTCAAATTTTCTCATGAATTTTATTTATATATGTATATATATATTGGGTCAGTCATGGGGCTTGAACTCTAGGTCTGGGAGCTGTCCATGAGCTCTTCAGCTCAAGGCGAATGTTCTACCACATAAGCCACAGTGCCACTTTTGGTTTTCTGGTGGGTAATTGGAGATAAGAATCTCAAGGACTTTCCTCATATTTTATCCTAGGATTACAGGTGTGAGCCATGGGCGGCTAGCTTAATTTTATATTTTATATATTTATCTATTTGTGTGCAATACTGGTGTTTGAACTTAAGGGCTTTCATTCTTGCTTGACCATTTTGCGTTGCTCACAACTGGTGCTCTACCACTTAAGACATGCATCCAGTACTAGGTTTCTGCTGGTTAGTTGTAGAAAAAGATCTCTCAGATTTGTATCCCTGGTCTGGTTCTGAACCACAATCCTCAGATCTCAGTTTCTTGAGTAGCTAGTATTATGGGCATGAGCCTCAGGCAGCCAGAATAACTTTTATTTTTTATAAGTAGATTGCTTAAGGTGTTGGCTTGGGTTTCCTGAGAGAAATTCATGTTTAATTTCTTGTTTCTTTTAAGGTTATCAAATGAATATCTTTAAATTTGCAAGATGTTATTATGTCAAATATGAAATAATATTACTAGGTGGCACCAAGTTTCCTTTTAGATAGAAAATATTTGGCTGGCTTCCAACCAAAATCTTTACATCTCAGCTTCCTGAGTACCTAGGATTGTAGGCATTGGTCACCTCTCCTGGCTGAGACAAATATTTTTGGTAAGGAAAATCACTGTGATGTGGAACATGAGACATGATGAATATAGACTAAACAGGAATATTTTGAAAGCTTTAACAAAACTGAAGTTATCACAAATTTGCAGGCTTCAGTGAGGAGAAAAATGACAAAGAAGTTACAGAAGCAGAGAATTGGAGACTAAAGAAAAGTTAGTGAATAATTCCCTGTTAGCAGAACTACTGATGATTTCTTTTTAGAAAACTTCAGCTTGATATACTGGTACATGCCTATAATTCTAATTAATTATGAGATAGACACTGGATGTTTGCTGTTGGTATGGTAAAAATATAATACTGAAACTCAAATCTCTAAAGCAAACTGGTGCCATATGTTGATAAGAGAGGCAGAAGTTGGAGGACCACTGTTTGAGGCAGTTAATATGAGACTATCTGAAAAGCAAACTAAAGCTAAACAAAGTGCTAGGGGTATGGATCAAGAGCAATTATCCAGCAAGTTTGAGGCCCTGAATTCCATACCTTCTACTGAGAACAAAAGACAAGGAAAAGGAAAAAGGTTCTTGTTACAATTTTCAAGATATTTTCTGTACAATTTTCTGCTATAATTTCCTTCTTCAATTGCCGTAAAATTTTGAGAAGTCACTTACACAAATGACTACCATTATTTGTGGAAATCAAGGGAAAGTCTTTGCAACCAGTTTTGTAAGACAGAACAACTCTGTAAAATTGAATTCAATGAGATGAAAATGAGAGGTAATGGTTTCATGAAAATGCACTTAATAGCTATGTGTCAGAAGGTGAGGAGCTCATTAAGAGGATTTACTTCCTAAAAGAACAGGAGGATTGAGTTCATTTTATATTAATTTTTAAAAATAGGTTAAATTTGGTTGGTATTTTAACACCTTTAAACAAGGTGTTTAGCCAGTAAAATTATTGTTGAGATTTTTATAAAAGCTATAAGACAATTGTTACATAGATTTTTAGAGAAGCTATTCAACAATTGTTGGATAAATCCCAACAATGCAAATATGTGTCCTCTGTCATCTGGTGGTGTTTCATACCTCATCATCTAAGGTTGGGAGAATATTATCTTCATTTTCAGAATACAGAAATGGAGGCAAGAAGAAAGGTGGTGTATTTCTGAAGGCTGATGTGTAAATTACAATTGAGAATGAGCAGAAACCAGAATCCATGAACAGAAACCAGAATACATGGCTTAAATTCAATTCATTATTTGCAAACCTCGTGACTATACTAATATCTGAAACTCTTCTGCTGGCTGGGTAACATGGAACTGTTTCTTAGAGTTGTCATGTGTTGTTTTTGGTAAAAAGCTAAAAATATTGGTGCTTTATAAAATTAAAGAATATGCCTTTTGTAAAGTGTTATGCACAGAATATGAAACAAGAATTCCATGAACTCTGAAGTTCTTTATGCAGGTTTTCTTAAAATTATTCTTTGAAGAATCAAGATAGTGAAATTATTCACATTCCTTTCATTCCAGAAAGCATTATCTGAACACATTTGAGAAGAATTTCTACAACAGTCTTATAATATATGGGCTTTTGGTGTACTTATTTGTCTTCTCTCTGTATCTTCTTAATGGGGTTATTATTGTCTTATTCATGGGTTTAAGAGTCCTTTATATATTATGAATAAAGCAATTTGTCAAGATCTTTATATTTTGTTTCATTAGCAAAAATGCCTGCTATGTGATTGAACAGAAATTGATGACATCTTTGCCTGAGCAACTAGGAATTCTTTCATTCTAATTCAGTACTCTTTATCAGGTCAAGAAAGTTCCCATGTAATAATTTTGACAAATTTTTACCATTCTGATATTTTGAACAGGACAGAATTATTTTAGCGTCACAGCAGGGAATTCCCCTGTGACATGTCTCCTCTACAGGCATGGAATCCCCATTTGCAAACTGCTGATCATACTGGAAGCAAATTTTTGCTTGTTAGGAATATCGAATTTTTGGCCTATGTACTCAGGATTTTTTTCCAGAAAACATAAATCCACACATAGATATTAGTCATAGCTACTTGAATTGGAAATAGTAATATTTTTATTCTTGATGTGCCACATCTCTATATAAAACTATGAAAAACACAGTTTGTAACAGAATAAACATGAGTATATCACTTAGAATGTGGGTAGGGTTAGTAAACTCTAGGGGATTTTCTAATAGCTTTCAGACTTTTCATAAACATAAATAAAATGAGATGGTTTATACCTATAATCCTAGCTTCTTTGAAAATGGACATGTGGATAGTGGGAGTTCAGGGTTAAGCTGGAAAACATACGAGACCTCCATCTCAGTCAATAAAAGCGGGGTGTGCCAATGTGTGGGTGTTATCCTACCTGTATTGGACATCCAACTAGGAAGTTTACTATCCAGGTAGCCTAGGAATAAACAAATGCAAGACTCTACCTCAAAAATAACCAAAGCAAAAATTGCTGGATGTGGTATGATTCAAGGGGTAAGGTGCCTGCCTGGCAAATGCAAGGCTCTGAATTCAAACCCAAGTACCTACCAAAAAATGAAAAGTAAATAATATGAAATAATTCTCTAAATAACTACTCACTTAGTGTAATTATCTTATGTATTCTCCAAATAATCTTGTAGTGAAGGCATAGAATTGAATAAGCCAGATCAATATAATACTCCAAAATCATAGAGTGGCCCAGAGGTCAGCTTTATGATTATTCAATGTCTGGATCTTCCTGTTCTTAGATCCACAATCTTATGGGGGGGGAACGAATGTATTTATTTACATTTATTTACACCCTTCATCCAGTTTCACATGTTGAAATCCTATCTCAAATGTAATGTTACAGAAGTGGGCTTTTGTGTGTATGTGGATGTTAATTAAGTCATGGAGGCAAGCCTTCATGAATGGGATTTAAATAAACAAAACCAAAGAGATTTCACTCCTGATCTTTAATACAGTGCATCACTCAGAAAAAAAAAATACTGACTATGCTGGCATTGCAATCTTGGACCTCCAGGCTCCAGAATGTAAAAATAAATTTAGTGTTTATAACCAATTCAGTGTCTGGTAATGTGTCATCATAAGTCAAAAGGATGAACAGTAAGCCAGCTGAAAAGGACTGTTGTGGTTTCTCTACCAAATTTCCAGAGTCCCTGTGATACTGAAAAATGTTAAGGCTCCTTAGGGAAAATGTTTTAAAACTGCCTTCTTGTCCAACTCTGACTTCACAAATTTTGGAATATAAGGAATGAAATCAAGTGCCCAAGATACCTAAGACAGGACACTTGATCCTCGTCTGCTTTGCTCTTCAGCACCTGGTACAAATTTACACTATATAAACAAGTCAACTAAAGGCAGTTATAATACATTTTAAAATGCATAGCCAGAAAACACTTTATAAACACTCTGTCATTATAGTCTCATTGGCTCCCATGTCCAAAATAGGAAACCAAGGCTTAAAGAGAGGTAGGTAATTTACCCAAATTTGCAAAATTGATATATTTGTACAGTTAAATGCAGACGAAATTGTATCCATACTTAGGCTGATATACCATATGCATTTGTTTTTCTGCAGAAATAAAAGGCTCACGAACTTTTTTTCCATGTTCTAAACTCATATGCACTACCGTGATATCTCTATCCTGGTTGCCCCCAAGTCATATCAGCTGAAGTTGATACATCTCTACCCACTCAAACACAAATAGATAAGAATTGGGCAACTGTACTTTTAAATCCCCATGCAGTAATAATGTGTATTTAACAGTATGAAATCCTGGGCTAGAAAATAAAACTTCTATGATGGTGCTAGGCCCACCTCACATATCTTTCTTTGTCTCTTCCTTCCTTCCTTTTTAGGGCTTGGGATTGAACGCACGGCCTTGTGCATATTAAGCAATTGCAACAAAACTAAGTTACATGGCCATTTCAATCGCTCCAATTTGATTCACTGCTACCCTGTTCCTGATACTTTGTATTACTTGGTCATAGTATTTGGAGACTACTAAACTTCATAAGCGTTTCATCTTTTTTACTCCCTTCCCATGTATCAAGACACTGTGCAAGAAAGAATTTCCTGACCTCCCCAGACAGAGTTCATGGATCATCATCAGGTTCTATTTTACCATGCATAGCACTCTATTATTACATTTATAATAACAACTCACTTAAATAATTGTTCTCTTCTTCAGACCATTGGTAGACGATTGTTCAATCCTATATTTTATATAACCAGGAATAGAAATTTTCTTGTCATGTTTTCCTCTTTTTGACTTGGTAAAATTTTCCTGATTTTGTAGAACTGTTTATTCTCCATGAATATTGTTTCAGGACATTGCTGCATAATGTCTATAATAAAATTAAGAAATTTCCAGCCAAAGAAGACAACTCAGCATTCTAGATGTTAATGACTGTACTCTGGGTTCCTGTGCACTGGGCACTGCATTTGGCATCTCAGTTTTACAACAATGGACAATCTATATTGAAAGTTGCTTTTTTTTGGTTTCCTATTTTGTGCCATATGAAGTATTTAAGGTGTATAGCCAGTTAATTGTGGAAGTATGAGCTGGTAATCTTTTCAAAAATTTTTTGTAAAGATACTGTATAGAGTTGTTACGATTACATGAGTAAGGTAATGAGTACATTTCCTATTGAGCATTGTTACCCCCTCCTTTGTTTCCCCCCTAAATTCCCTTCCTTCTATATTTCCCAACTCCTCTTTCCCCCTACTTTCGAAGATGTGAAGTTCGTTTTCAACATAGTGTCTTGTACATGCCATTGTTACAATGGATCAAACTGAATCCTTGTCTCAGCATTTTGTTATTTCCCTGCCCCTCCCCAAATTAGAAAAATGTATATACAAGATGGAACCAGGGTCATATGAGCTGGTAATCTTTAGCCTTCAAATCTTAAAACAAAAACAAGCAATGCATGAAAAAAATTGTTCATAATGGAAATCTCAGCCTCCTGATTGATGCTCTGATTCTTCCATTAAAGTATAATCTTGTTAGAATCAAGTTCCAGGCTAAAATGTAAATACCCAGGGAAATGATGACATTAAGTTGCTAATATTTAATTATGCCTTCCTATTAATGAAATAATTTGGAAAATGTTTTTTAAAAAACTGGATGATAGCAAGAAGGATTTTAGAAAAAGGCATTACAGTGGGTAAGGTGTGTAAAATTGTACAAAACTGGAACTACATGCTGGGAAAAGAACAACTTCACAGAGAGGGGTAACTTATTTTTTTTAGATGAGGCAAGTTAAGATGGATTATTATGTAAGAAGAAAGTTTCTATTTGTTTTTTTCTAACAACTAGCAGAGACTTATCTGTTTATAAAAAATAAATACTAGAATGAAAAATTCAAAAGACCTTTAATGATGCATTTAATATTTTGGAGACAACAAAGATTTTCAGGGTAGAGACAGTTCAATAAACTATGGTATTTATAAGCACTGGACTCCCATGTAATCATTATAAGTGATGTTCTTAGAACAGTGCAATTTCTTAGGATGTTATTAGATAGGAAATATATGCATGATATAATGCGATGTAGACTCACACCTGTAATCCTACCTACTCATAGGGGTGAGATTTGAGGATCATGGTTCACAGCCAGCCCCCATAGGAAAATCAATTTAACCATCAAAATGCCAATAGTGGAGCTGTGGCTAACCTTGGGGGGAAAAAGTAAAGCCGAGAATAATACGCAGGCACTGAATTCAAGTTCCACTTTTGGCAACAAACAAATGAATAATCAAACAAATATATCACCCCAAAGTTATATGAAAATATGTATATGCATATATGCATGGCAGAAGGTCTAACCGTAGTGTTCCAATATTCACCTTGTAGAAGTCCAAAATGGGAACAACATAAACATTTACTTAAAGAAAATCAAAAGTGACAATATGTTGGAAATGATCTTTACAACTTGGGGGGCATTGAGAAAGGGAGGAAAAAGGGAAGAAAAATAAAGGAGGGGGCAAAAAGTTAGACAAGAAATGTAATCATTACCTTACTTATGTAACTGTGACCCCTCTCTACATCACCTTGACAATAAAATTAAAATGAAAAAAACTAAAAAAAAGACAACCAAAAGCTTTTACTTATGTTATTCTATTTAAAAGTATATTTTAAAAGAATTATTGGCATGTTTTAAAGTTCTAATGCATTGCCCTACTCTACTGGATTATACTGGAATATGGAGAGAATTATTTACACATGAGTCCATAAGTAAGGACCCCAATGTGATTGTTTCTAACGTATTTATAAGATGATTTATTTGTTGCTTTGTATGTCCCTCCCCCATGGTATAACCCCTGCTTTCACTGTATTTGATGTTGTTATAATTTATGGGGGGGAAGGGAAAAAACAAATCGTTTAAATAAGGATACAGGTGGACCCATTGCAACAATGAGATGTACAAGCTGTTATGTCGAAAAATGAACTTTACAACCTCGGCAAGGGGTGGGGGAGGGGGCCCGGAATGGGAAGGGATGGGAAGGGGAAACAAAGGAGGAGGCAACCTTGCTTGATAAGAAATATACTCATTATCTTGCCCATGTAATTGTAACCCCTCTGTACGGTATTTTCACAATACATTTTTTAATTAAAAAAAAGAATTCGACAAAGAAATGCCAACGTGGACCAAAGGATCCTACCCATAATACCGTGCTTCTACAGCAAATCACACAATCCCCCAATCCACATAATTTGATCATTTAAAGGCGATTGATGAATCAACTTCTCCATTTGTAGAAATACATACCTGTGACAAGGATGGAAAAGGCACCGAAAGCCAAAATGAATGTTACACAATTTTGTGGAAGATTCCATAGATAAAGGAATGTGTCCCACACATTTCCAACTCTCAGTCTGGGAAAGTCAGTCATCCTTACCATACTAATAAAAACACAAAAATGCTAACTGTGGGATTCAAAAAGATTGCATGAGAATATGTGTTCATTGTGACAGCACAGTAACTTCAGTGCAAATTACTGTGGCTCTCTTTCCTTGCCTTATTCCCAATTCATTCTTCAATTCTGAAGGGGAGATTCTGGGGAGCCAGTTCTCTTTGCTCCAATAATTAATGAAAGGAAACAGGTTATTGGAGATAAAATTTCTACACATAGTTCTTGGAATCTCATTCTTTATTAAGCTTACTGAGTACTAATGGGATTATAAAACACAAGAACGTCTTAATTTTTCCACTAATTTTTTAAATGCCTCTTGTAAGAAAAATCAAAATTAACGAAAGAAACACCTCAGAAATCTTATAAAGATATTTGTGGTGTATGGATGCCAGGAAAATTAGAAATGTCACATGTAACTACCAAATGATATTTACAAAGCACAAACCCTAATTCTTCTGTGAGCTAATGTGATAATTACACATTTAAACTTTCCAACAAAATCACCATTGAGAATACCACAGCCAATTTCAATCACAAAAGAAAAGCTGCAAAGAATTGCTAAAATTTTCACCTATTCATTCCTAAAGTTGAGACAGTTGACTCTGCTGCTGTTGACTGTTTGATCCTTTTCCTCCTCACAAATAAATGTGCCTATGTAGAACAATTTATATCTATACATTAAGTTAATGGGTATCTAGCCTTTCTAGTCTGATCTTCAGTCTGAGTAGAAACGATGGAGCATAAGTAGTTTATGAACATGGACCATCCCATAACAAGCAGAAACACGCTCTAAACCAATTCTAACAGAAACATCTGTGATAATGGAAATATTCTATATATACATTCTCTAACAGAGTAGCCACTGACTATATATGGCTACTCCATCTCAAATATGAATAGTGTCTGAGAAATTAATTCTTCCAATTTCAGTTAAATGAAAATTTTTTTAATTTTATTTTTTTTATTGTGAAAATACTGCACAGAGGGGTTACAATTACTTGGGCAAGATAGTGAGTACATTTCTTATCAAGCATTGTACCCTCCTCCTTTGTTTACCCTTCCCATCCCTTCCCATCTTTCCTCCCCCCACCCCATCCCACCCCCACAAGTTGTAAAGTTCGTATTCGACATGACAACTTGTACTTCTCATTGTTGCAACAGGTCCACCTGTATCCTTATTTAAACGACTTATTTTTCCCCTTCCCCTCCACAAATTATACCGACATCAAATACAGTGAAAGCAGGGTTTATCCTGTAGGGGAGGGACATACAAAGCAACAAAGAAACAAATGCGTTAGAAACAAATGCATGAAAGACAAAAACATTTAAAATACATATTTTAGGGTTAATTTTCCTAACATCACATTATCTGAACTTTTCTGCTTGACTCATACATATAATAAATAATGCAAATAAGGGAAATCATGGGACCTATGTTTGTTTGGGCTTGGCTTACTTCACTTAATATAATTTTTTCCAAGTTTTTACATTTCCTAACAAATGGATTAATGTCATTCTTTCTGATGGAGACATAGAATTCCATTGTGTATATATATACCACATTTACTTGATCTATTCATCTACTGAGGGGCATCAGGGTTGGTTCCAGATCTTAGCTATGGTAAATAATGCTGCAATAAACATAGTTGTGCTGGTAGCTTTAGTGTGGTCTTGTTTGTAAACATTTAGGTAAATGCCCAAAAGGGGGACTGCTCGGTCACAGTGGAGATCTATGTGAAGTCTTTTGAGGAACCTCCATACTACTTTCAAAAGTGGTTGAACAAGTTTACACTCCCACCAACAATGAAATAAGGTTCCCTTCTGTCCAATCCCCTCCAGCAACTGTTCTTATTAGACTTCTTGATTTATGCCATTCTAACTGGGGTGAGATTGTATCTCAATGTTGTTTTGATTTGCATTTCTTTTATGGCTAGGGAGGTTGAACATTTCTTCATGTGTCTATTGGTCATCCTTCTTTCTTCTTCAGAGAAGTTTCTCTTTAAGTAATTAGCCCCCTTATTTACTGGGCAGTTGTTTCTTTGAGGATTTGTTGTTGGGGAATTTAATTTTTTGAGTTCCAAGTGTATTTTAGATATGAGACCCTTGTCTGTTGTATGGCTAGTGAAGATCTTCTCCCAATCCGTGGGCTTTCTATTGATCTTGCTAGCTATGTCCTTTGCCATGCAGAAGCTCTGCAATTTCATGAAATACCAATATCCCAATTGTCCAAACTTTCTTTGATTTGTTGTGTTTCCAGGCCTCTATTAAGAAAATTTTGGCCTGCGCGAAGGAGACGTAGGTTTTCTCCTATTCCATCCTGAAATGTTTTCGTTGTGTCTGCTTTGACTCCGAGGTCTTTGATTCATTTGGGGTGATTGTGGTGCAGGGTGATATACAAGGGTCTAGCTTTAGTTTTCTACAAGTAGTTAACCAATTTTGCCAGCACCATTTACTGAAGAGGCTGTCTTTCTTCCTTTCTATTTTTTTTAGCTCTCTTATCAAAGATTAGATGGTTATAGGTCTGTAGGTTCACTACTGAGTTTTCAATTCTATTCCATTGGTCCTGAGGTCTCTTCTTGTGCCATTACCAAGCTCTTTTGACTACTATGGCTTTATAGTAGAGTTTGAAATTTGGTATTGATGTTCCTCCAGCTGTGTTCTTTCCGTTGAGGAGCGTTTTTGCTATTCAGAGTCTTTTATTGTTCCATATGAAATTTTGGATTGCCTCTTCTATTTCCTTGAAGAATGTGGTTGGAATTTTGATAGGTATCGCAGTGAATTTGTAGAGAGCCTTGGGAAGTATTACCATTTTTATGATATTAATCTTTCCAATCCAGGAGCATAGGAGTTTTTCCCATTTTCTAGGTTCTGTTTTGATTTTGAATCAGCTTGAGTAATTTGGGAATGGGGTCTATGGGTTTCTTTAAATACAGGATCATATCATCTGCGAAGAGAGAGTTTTTTTCTTCTTTCTCTCTTTGGATCCCCTTTATGTCTGCATCTTGTCTTATTGCTGTAGCTATGCATTCTAACACTAGGTGGAAGAGAAGTGGAGAGAGTGAACATCCTTGTCTTGTTCCTGAGTTATGAGGAAATGGCTTTAGTTTTTCACCAGTAAGTATAATGCTGGCTGTAAGTTTGTAATATACATCCTTTATTGTATTGAGGAATGTTCTATGGATTCCTAATTTTTCCAGAAACTTCATTATAAAGGGGTGTTGGATCTAGTCGAATGGTTTTTCTGCATCTATTGAGAAAACCATGTGGTTCTTATCTTTGTTCCTGTTGATGTGATGAATAATAAAAATTGATTTGCACATATTGAACAAGCTTTGCATCCCTGAAAAGAACCCTGTTGATCATGGTGTATGATTTTTTGAATGAATTGTTGAAGTCGATTGGCCATAATTTGGTTGAGAATTTTTGCATCAATGTTCATCAAAGAAATGGGTCTATAGTTCTCTTACTTTGATGAGTCCCTGCCTGGTTTTGGGATGAGGGTTATGATGAATTCATAGACTGTGTTTGGTAGTGAACTTTCTCTTTCAATTTCATTGAAGAGTTGGAGGAGTATTCGTGTGAGCTCTGCAATAAAGGCCTTGCAGAATTCCGCTGTAAAATCGTCTGGTCCTTGACTTTTCTTAGCTGGGAGGTCTCTTATTGCTGTTTCTATTTCAATGCTTGATATGGGCCTGTTAAGATGGTTTAACTCATCTTGGTTTAGTTTTGGCATGTCAATATTTGCTAGGAAAAGGGCCATTTCTGCCAAGTTCTCAAACTTATTAACATAAAGTTTGAGAAGTATTCCCTTAAAATTTTCTGAATATTGGTGGTTTCCGTGGTTTCCATTCTCATTTCTGAGTTTTTTTTTATTTAGGTGTGTTCTCTTCTTTTTCTGATAAGATTTGCTAAGGGTCTGTCAATTTTGTTAATTTTTTTGAAGAACCAACTCTTTGTTTTGTTGATTTTTTTCTATAGTTTGTTTTGGATTCTAATTCATTTAATTCTGATTTAATGTTAATTTTTTCTTTCCGTCTACTGGAATGGGGTTTATCTTGCTGCTCTTTTTCAAGGAAGTTTGGATGTCTCATTAAATTGTTGGTTTCAGATCTCTTCAATTTGTTGAGGTAGGAACTCAGAGCTATAAACTTGCCTCTGATTACTGCCTTTCCTATGTCCCAGAGGATCTAGTAATTTTTGTGCTCAGTTTTTTGAATAGCATGAACACTTGAATTTCTTTTCTGATCTCTTCCATGACCCACTCGTGATTCAGCAGTGTGTTGTTCAGCCTCCATGTGTTACCGGACTTTCTTTGGTGGCTTTTGGTGTTGAGTTCTAATTTTATTCCCTTGTGGTCTGACAGAATGCAAGGTATAATTTCAATGTGTCTCAATTTGGACAATTTTGCTTTGTGGCCTAAAATGTGGTCTATTTTAGAAAATGTTCCATGTGTATTCTGATGCTGTTGGGTAAAATATTTGGTAGATGTCTGTTAAATCTAGTTGATCTATGCAGTTGTTTAGATCTGCGGTTTCTCTGTTGAGTTTTTGCGGAGGTGATCTATCTAGTGGGGAGAATGGTATGTAAAAATCCCCAACAATTAATGTCTTTGGATCTATGTGGGATTTGAGGGAAAGTAGTGTTTCTTGGATAAATTTGTGAGCTCCGTTGTTTGGCGAATAGATATTTAGAATTGTAATATCGTCCTAAAGGAGAGAAACCTTAATTAGTATGTAGCGACCTTCTTTATCTCTTCTCACAAATTTTAATTTGAAGTCTATTTTTTCTGATATTAGGATTGCAACTCCCGCCTGTTTATGGGGGCCATTTGCTTGGTAGATTTTGTTCCAACTTTTAACATTGAAAATGTTTTTGTTTTTACGGGCAAGATGTGATTCCTGAAGGCAGCATATATAAGGATCTTGTTTTTTAATCCAACTAGACAGTCTATGTCCCTTAATTGGAGAGTTAAGTCCGTTAATGATAAGAGATAGGACTGAGTGGTATTTGGGAGTTCCACCTTCTTGGTGGCTGCGAAAACTGGGTTCTTCCTATGGTTCTTGGATTCTCAGTTTGGGTGCAGTTTCTTGGCCTCTATTGTGGTCTTGTTGGTTTTCTATGTGTAAGACATCTTTAAGAATCTTTTGCAGGGTTGGTTTGGTGGAGATCTATTGTTTCAATTTTTCTTTGCTATGGAAGGTTTTTATTTGGCTTTCAGTAATGAAGGAGAGTTTAGCTCGGTAGAGTATTCTTGATTGATAGTGATTTGTTTTTAGTGCATGGCATACATCATTCCAGGCTCTTCTTGCTTTGATTGTCACTGCTGAGATATCTGAGGTGATTCTAATTGGTTTCCCTTTATATGTCATTAATGTTTTCTCCTTGACAGCTTTAAGGATCTTTTCCTTGGTCTGAATTGATCCTATGTGGATTATAATTTGACAGTGGGATGTCCTATTCTGGTCTGGCCTATTTGGAGTTCTAAAAGCTTCTTGTATGTGAATAGGCCTATCTTTGTGCATGTTTGGGAAGTTCTCTGCTAGGATCCTGTTAAACAAATTTCCTTCACCATTAACTTCTGTTTCTAGGTGCTCCTCTACAACCATTACTCTTAGATTAGGCCTTCTGATGGTGTCTTCCAAGTGTTGGATAGATCTCTCATATTTTTTGGATTTCTCTTGGATGGTTGTATGTTCTTTCTCTATAATGTTTAGGCTCTCTTCTCTCCCCGAGATTCGATCTTCTGCATGGTCTGACCTCCTGTCGAGACTTTCTACTTTGTTTTTTATTTTTTTTCCTTCTAGTTGGTCAGCTTGATGGCTTCAAATTCTTTGTTGAAGCTTTGTTTTAGATCTTGTATGAAGTTCTTTACTTCCTTAATTTGGTGCTCAGTGTTTATACTCAAATCACTTAGTTGATTGGTTATGGTTTCCTTGGACTCCCATTCCTTCTGTTATTTTCTATTCAGCATTCCCTTTGTGGGCTCCCTGACTTCCTTCAGCTCTTTGTTAATGGATTCCCTGAATGCCTTTAGTGATCTTTCTGTATTCTCATCCTGCTCTCTCAATTCCTGTATTACTCTTTGATTAGCTTCCTCCGGTTCATGCGATTCCTGTAGTTCTCTTTGAGTGTTCTCTGCCTGCTCACGTCATTCCTGCCTTTCCCTTTGAGTATTCTCAAGCTGCTCATGCAAATCCTGTATCAGTTTTTGAGTACCTTCCTCACGCTTATGATATTCCTGTATAAACTTTTGGATTGCCTCCACTCTCTCCCTATCCTGCTCATACAAAATTCTTGGAATGTTTTCAATCTTTTCATTTATCATGTTTGCCAGCAGTGTTCGTAGAGCTATTTGGGAACTCTCTTCTGGATTATTCATTATCTGTTATCTGTTCTGTCCCCTGATTATCATGAGTGGGATTTGAGATACCGGGACTTGCAATTTTTCTTGTGTTTTTCCGGCTAACTCTGCCGATTTGGGATGAAATTAACACCAGTTTTGTGCTAGAACACTATCTTAAGGCAAGCATCAACCAAAGTCTATATTTGCACAGTCAATAGTCTGCAGATACAATCTAGTTCAACAGATACATCTATTCAACATCAAACAACTATATATTAATGGGCTATGAACCACAAAGAAGAATTTGGAAGACCACAAATTATTAGGTTTAGGAAGAGTTGTGGGTAAAAAATAGGAAGAGTGATGTGGGATGGCACAGTGAGTGTTAACTAAGTCCTAATCTCAAAGCAGGAAATAGGTTGGATAGGATGAAAGTAGAGAGATAGAAAAAAAAGAAATAGAAAGGGGAAAAAAGAGACCAGAAAAAATAGAAAAGTAAAAATTAAAAATATTATAGATATTCGTAAACAAACTATTCAGAGAAGAAAATCAATTTAATGAGAGAAAGGGAGGGATATAGAGGAGATGTGAAAAACGTAAAAACAAAAATACTTAAAATATTATATAGGTATAAAGAGGTAGTACTGCTATTAAGGAATTTAAGTCTAAGAGGTTTTGAATTGTGTAATAAATTTGTGGATTAAGGGTGTACACAATGGGGGATAACGTCTAATAATTGACTACGGGTTTATCTGAGGATGTGCAGAACAGCAATTAAGTCACATAAAGAACGAAAGAGAAGAACAGATGAAAAGGGTAAGAAAGAAAGAAAAAAGATCAGAAGTTCAATAGAGCTAAACAAAAACAAAAACAAACACAAAAAAGAGAGAAAAACTCACACTCACTTATAACCCTAAAATAAAATTCTAAGAGGACAAAAAATTACTATAAAACATTTTTTTTTCAAAAAAGGTAAAAATTAAAGATTAAAAAATTTTTAGAAACAAAATTTTTTTTATAAAATATAGAACAAAAAATTCTTTGACTTTTTTGGGAAGAGCGGGAAAAATCCTGTATCTCCCTTGTGTCCGTAACCAGCCCCTTGTTGGAGTCTCTGGTCTGCTTGTGTTCCTGTGGCTTGGTTGGTTACTTAAGTCAGTTTCTTTGAACAGGCAGAAAAATGCTCTGCAACCCTCCTCGCAGGTTAGTTCAATGGGAGGGAGGTCTGCTTTGAGTATCACAAAAGAGGGAGATGGCTTTTTCCTTGGGTTTGTAGGTGCTGTGATGAGGCTAGGTTCTGGGTAGAGTTGAGGCCTTTCAGCAAACAGTAGCTTTTCCCGGGGGCTGGTTTGTGAGAAACTCACAGAGCCCAGCCTGGAGCCATTATCAGGGTTTCTGTTTACTGAATTTCAGTTGATTGTCAAGGCTGCTAAAGGGAGGGGCAGCCTCTGGCTCTGATTACCCAGTGAAGAAAGCCACTCCTAGGGCTGGCGCCTGAGCTGGGTGACTTTTCCCTGTGTGGAGCTGAGTCTGGCAGGTCAGGTTAGGCTCTTTTGACCTGCTAGATGTCTCTAGATTTATTCCAAGGCCTGAGTTGGTGCTAGCAGCTCCACCAAGCTTTGTCGGTATCCAAGATGGAGATCTCCGGTACTGGGGGGCGAGGGGTGGCCTTCCCTCCTCTGCTCCCTGAGAAGGAGTGAGGACGTTAGGCTGCTATGCACGCTGAGTCTTGGTTCCTGGGTAGTCTCTGGTCTGTGAACTGCAGGATGAAGATGTGTGCTCCTTGTATGTTCTTGCTGGTGTTGTGTAGAATCCGCTCATCCACCTCGTCTGGCTGCTTCGTCCTGGTCTCTTTGTGATTCAGGTATGGTGGCTGCAGTCGCTTCTGCCACCACTGCTGCTGTGGCGGCGGCTGCTGACAAGTGCTCAGGGCTGTCTCCTTGCCTGTATTTTCTCTCTCTGGCCTAACTCTCTGTGTGATGGCACACTTGGTGTGATTCTCTGGCTTAGTACTGTTCACTGGAGCTCTGAAACTGCTTTCTTATGCGAGAGCCTGTTTAGCCTCCAGCTTCTCCTCTGCCATCTTCCCCTCGAAGCCTTAAATGAAATTTTATGTAATGAGATTCATCTACTCACTGGGAACTGGACAGCTCAGTTTCCAAATTAGGAAGCTGAAATTCTCAAAAACATAGTGATAAAATATAATCCAAGCAGGGCGCTAGTGGCTAATGCCTGTAACACCAGTTAATCAGGAGGCTAAGATCTGAGGATCATGATTCAAAGCCAGCTCAGGCAGGAAAATCTGTGAGCTCTTATCTCCAATAAACCACTAGAAAACCAAAAGCGGCACTGTGGCTCAAGCGGTAGAGTGCTTGCCTTGAGGTGAATAGTGCAGGGACAGCGCCCAAGACCAGAGTTCAAACTCCACTCCCAACCAACACACACACACACACACACACACACACACAATCCAAGTGAAGAAGGTTCCATTGGATACTAACTGCATGTCTGTGAATTATCTAAGTTTTTCTGTCTTATAGCAGTTACCACTCACCTAGATTGACAGCGGGAGGAAAGGGGTGGGAGATAAACACAAGCTACTTGGGATACTGAGAGCTGCTCCTTGAAGGTAAGGGTTGTGCATGAATCTTTTCTATATTTAGTAGACATCAAAGTGTGTAGAATCCTGTAGTTATAAAAATGTATTTCAACATGTACAACAGATGCTCTGTTTATCAAAATAGGAGAGAAATCAGACAGGTGGATTCTATAAATATACAAGCAATATATAGAAAATTTGCTACATTCTATTCCATGATAGGCTCTGGAATAAACTTTGGTTTTCTGTACATACTAGGTAAATATTCATACACTAAAAAACAGAAGTGTAATCCTTTATTACGGTTAAAATATATAGAATATCTTAATGAAATGTATTTGTGGACCTATTTTTTCCTTAATTTCATCCACTCCTGCATTAAAAATGGCTCTAAGAGAAAAGTTTCTAGATGTGTAAAATATGAACTCCATCTATTTCGTTTGTTGAATTTGTACTTTAGATAGGATTTAAGTCCTTATTTCATCTTTAGGCTTAGGGCTAGGAAAAGAATAAGTAATCTCAACAGATTGTCATGCCTCACTTTTAAGGAGAGTTATGTATTTATCAGGAGAAATATGTATTGGTCTTGGTAGCTAGGAAACTTCAAGAAACAAAAGAAAAAGAACAATTCCACAGCAGTCTCAAGTATTTGCATATCTTCAAGTGAACATTAGTTGCTCTTTATTCTATAGTATATTTACAAGGATAGTTTTACAACCTATTTCTAAGCTATTGTCATCCTCCAGAGTAAAGTTCAGGCATGCCTATTGCTCATTATATAGATCGCAGTTGCTCAAACTCAGAACCCATTTTTTGTATAGGTTTCACCTGGCTACCTTTACCTCACTCAGTAGCACTGAGGGCTGGGAGATTTATTTCAAATATTTAAATACACACAAACACACACACACATCACTGGCTTTCACTATTGCTGTAAAAATTAAGTACCTTTTGTCCCTTACCCAAGAGTATCATAAATCGTGTACCATCCATGAAAATGTGACAAGTTCATTATTAACTTGCAAGTAGGTTAAATCTCTAGCCTCATACAATTCTACATATTCATATGAAGAAAAATATATACCTAGAGTTTTGGTGTGCTTCTACATTATGAAGCTCTCAATTTTCATTTTTTTAAAAAATACATTTTTATTGTAAAAATAATGTACAGAGGGGTTAGAGTTTCATGAGGAAGGTAATGAGTACATTTCCTATCAAGCATTGGAAGGCAGCTCAGTGGTAGAGTGCTTGCCTTGTAGGCATGAGGCCCTGGGTTCAATGCCTCAGTACCACATACACAGAAAAGGCCAGAAGTGGTGCTGTGGCTCAAGTGATAGAGCACTAGCCTTGAGCTGAAGAGCTGAGGGACAGCACCCAGGCCCAGAGTTCAAGCACTATGACTGGCAATTAAAAAATCTGTATCAATTTCATCATATTTGCCCTATTTTAGAAATTGGAAGTCACATATTTCCATCAGAAGTAACTATATTTAATGGTACAACTTTCTACGTTGTTTTTAGGACCTAATAATTTGTGGATATGCCCCAAGGCTTTTTACTAAAAGCTGAGGGAATAGGTCCAAAAATGGAAGCCGATAAACAGTCAGAGCATTATTATGTAGCTTTAGTTCACTGTTACAAAAGAGGAGTGCAAATCAATATGATGGTTCATCGTTACAGGACCAGAAGACATACTAGAAACTGACATCAGAGAAGAGTCAGTCACTGTAGGAAAACGCAAACAGGATGCACCAAAGGATGCAATCATCAGTGTCCAAATAAGCAACACAGAATGGTATAAAGTCATTGCAAGCATATATTTGATGAGTGGTTCACATCAAGAATATATAAAGAACAACATCCCAACAATAACAAACAACCTGATTTTACACTGTGCAAAGAATTCAGATGTTTCTCCAGAGAAGACAATTAAAATGTTAACATGCACATAAAGGTGTTTAACGTCACTAATCACTAGGAAAGTGTAAGTCAAAACAATGAAGAATATGACCATTTCATATGAATTAGGATAACTACAAAAAACAAAGTAACAATACTGACAAAAGTGTGGCAAAATTGGAACCTTTCTATGGGAAACAGTATGGCAACTTTTCCAGCAATTCAAAACAGGATTATTCATGCCTGTAATCCTAACCAGTCAGGACAAGAAGCTGAAATCCAAGGATCATCGTTCCAAGCTAGCCTGAGTAGAAAACAGGAAGTGGACCTGTGTTTTAAAGTGGTAAAACACTAGCCTTGAGGAAAAGTTCAGAGACAGTGACCTGGCCCTGAGTCAAGCCCATGACAGAAAAAAAAATGAAAGGAAGGAAAGAGAATTGTCATATGATCCAATGACTCCACTTCTGGGCATATACTCTAAAGCAGGGTCTTGAAGAAATCTTTGAGCACTCATATTCATTTTGTACAATACTAAAACATGGAGGCAATCCAAGTGGCCATCAACAAATGAATACATAAAATAAATGTGGTTTATACATACAGTGGTATATTACTTCAACTTTAAAAAGAATTATTTTGTGACAGATGTTATATTATGGCTGAATCTTGGGGACACTGTACTACATGAAATAAGCCAGTCATAACAAGATCAAATATTGCATAATTCTACTTATATCAGTTACATAGAACAGTCAAATTGATAGAGACAGGAAGCAAAATCATACTTGATGGAGATCTTGAAGCAGAGGAGAGTGGAAAATTATTTAATGAATATAGATTTTAATATTGGAGGATGATATCAGTGTGGACATTGAACTTGTACAATATTGTAAATATACTTACTACTATGTTGTAATCTTAAAATGATTAAGATAATAAAACCTGGGAGAAGAGAAGGAGAATGATGAAAGGGTAAATATGATCAGTGTACATTGTATGCCTATGTGGATATATCAAAATGAAATCCACTTATATAACTAGGTAATGCTAATACAAAGTGTAAAAAGATGATCAATTTTAAATTGTTTGCATTTGACCACAATTTCTGGAAAAAAAAGAAAAAAACAACCACAGACTGGGAAAAAAATTTAAATTTCCAGTAAGCAATAAACCTGGGTTCAAAACTATATCTCACTTAAGTGGGTGAAGCTGTTTTGTAATGTAATGAGAGAAGGCTCAGGAAAATCACCCCTTTTGTACAAAAATACATAGTGAATTTGCCGTAATTTGGATGTTATCATACAAATTTTAAAAATATAATAGCATATGTAGCATCTGAGATATGTTTCCTCTTTTTCTTAAGCTTCAAAGTAGTTTCTACTTGCACACAAAATGCATCATCTATTCTGCTTACAAAACAGTAAAACATTACAGGTGGGGTCTATAGCCCTTAATATACATAGCAATACATCTGAGGTGCCTACCATAATATCCACCCTTCCTTTCTGAATCAATAAAGACACCTTTCCATTTAACTGAACACCAGGCTAAGTAAAACAGTGATAACATTTCCCAATAGTGATAATATTTAGATAACAATGCAGAGAAAAATTTTGGGGAGGTTATTGTGAATGGGGTTGCTCCCTTTATTTCCCTCCCTTCTTGTACATTGTCAGTGTAGAGGAAGGCAACTGATTTTTGTGGGTTTATTTTGTATCCTGCTACTTTGCTGAAGTGATTTATGATTTCTAAATGGATGGAGTACTTGGGATCGAGAAGGTATAAAATCATGTCGTCTGCAAAAAGGGATAGTTTATCTTCTTCTTTTCCTATGCAGATCCCTTTAATACCTTTTCCTTGCCTTATTGCCCTGGATAAGGGTTCCAGGACTATATTGAAGAGGAGTGCAGACAGGGGGCATCCTTGCCTTGTTCCTGATTTTAGGAGAATTGGTTTTAGCTTTTCCCCATTACGTATAATTGGCTATTGGTCTGATATAAATGGCTTTTATTGTTTTAAGAAATGTTCCTTTTATTCCTATTTTCTCCACAGCTTTTAGTATGAATGAATGTTGATTTTTATCAAAGGCCTTTTCTGCATCTGTGGCGATAATCATGTGATTCTTGACCTTGGCTCTGTTGATGTGTTGGATTACATTTATTGACTTATGTATGTTAAACCATCCCTGCATCTCTGGGATGAAGCCTACCTGGTCATAGTGTATTTTTTATGTGTTTCTGGATTCTGTTAGCTAGAATCTTATTAAGGATCTTTGCATCTATGTTCATCAAGGAAATTGGCCTGTAATTCTACTTTTTGGTTGGGTCTTTGCCTGGTTTGGGGATGAGTGTGATATTGGCATCGTAGAATGAGTTTGGGATAGCTCCCTCCTTCTCTGTTTCTCTGAAGAGCTTGAGGAGTATGGGTAATAGCTCTTCTTTAAAGGTCTTATAGAATTCTGCTGTGAATCCATCTAGTCCTGGGCTTTTTTTTGTTGGAAGACTTTTGATAACTTCCTGTACCTCGTTGTAGGATATTGGCTTATTTAATTGTTTACTTCTTCTTTGCTCAATTTGGGCAACTTGTATTTCTCTAAAAATGCATCTATTTCTGCCAGGTTTTCTTCCTTTAGAGAGTATAACTTTTGAAAGTAGTCCGTCCGTTAGGATTGTTTGGATATCTTGGGTACGTGTGGTGATTTTTCCCGTAGCATCCCTAATCCTGTTAATAAGGGTTTTCTCTCTTTTTTTTAAAATTAATCTTGCCAACGGTCCATCAATTTAATTTATTTTTTCAAAGAACCAGCTTTTTATTTGGTTAAATTTGGCTATAATTTTCTGGTTTTCTAATTGGTTAATCTCTGCTCTTAATTTGGGTATCTGGCTCCATCTAGTTTTTTCTTGTTTTTCTAGCTGTTTTAATTGCAACATGAGATTATTTACTTGGTCTGTTTGCATTTTCTTGATGTGGGCACTGAGAGCAATAAATCTGCCCCTGAGGACTGCTTTTGCTGTGTCCCACAAGTTTCTTTGCGAGGTGTTTTCATTTTCATTGAGTTGTAGGAAATGTTTTATTTCTTCTCTGATCTCTTCTGTTACCCAGGCATTGCTAAGAAGTGTGCTGTTCAATTTCCCTGTATTAGAGAAATTTCTGCAGTATGCTTTGTTATTGAGAACTAGCTTAATTCCACTGTGGTCAGATAGGACACAAGGGATTATGTCGATCCCTTTGTATTTGCTTAAGTTCCTTGCATGAACTATGATATGGTCTATTTTGGAGAAAGTTCCATGAGCTGCTGAGAAGAATGTGTACTGTGTTGTTTTAGGGTGAAATACTCGGTAGATGTCAGTTAATTCCGCTTGAAGTATGGCCTCACTTAATTCAGTAGCTTCTTTGCCAATCCTCTGGTTGGTGGACCTGTCCTTTGGTAAGAGTGGTGTGTTAAAGTCTCTTAGTATTATCGTATTGCAGTCTATTTTATTCTGTAAGTTTGAGAGTATTTGTTTAACCTATGTGGGTGCACCAATATTTGGGGCATATAAGTTGATGATGGTAATATCCTCCTCTTGGATTGTTCCCTCTATTAATATGTAGTGTCCGTCCTTGTCTTTCTGTACTGATTTTAATGAAAACTTTATTTTGTCAGATATCAGGATAGCTACCCCTGCTTTCTTACTGGGGGAATTTGATTTGTAGATCCTTTTCCAACCCTTTACTCTGAATTTGTTTGTATGTTTGGCTGAGTTTTTGGGGTTATGAAGATACAGTGTCGTTTCATCTGCACAAAGGGATAGTTTAACTTCTTCTTTCCCTATGAGGATCCCTTTAATGTCTTTGTCTTGCCTTATTGTCCTGGCTAATTGTGCCAGGACTATATTGAAGAGGAGTGGAGAGAGTGGGCATCTTTGCCTTGTTCCTGATTTTAGGAGAATTGGTAGTAGCTTTTCCCTATTACTTATTATATTGGGTATTGGTCTGTTGTGTATGGCTTTCATTGTTTTAAGAAATGTTCCTTCTGGAAGTGGCGCTGTAGCTTTAGTGGTAGAGCACTCGCCTTGAGCTGAAGAGCTGAGGGACAGCGCCCAGGCCAAAAGTTCAAGCCCCACGACCGACAAAAAAAAAAAAAAAGAAATGTTCCTTCTGTTCCTA
Source organism: Dipodomys merriami (assembly GCF_024711535.1). Lineage (NCBI taxonomy): Eukaryota > Metazoa > Chordata > Mammalia > Rodentia > Heteromyidae > Dipodomys > Dipodomys merriami. The sequence goes on along the minus strand of NW_027206496.1, from coordinate 120,781 downwards.
TTTTCTCCACAGCTTTTAACATAAATGAATGTTGTATTTTACCAAAAGCCTTTTCTGTGTCTTTGGAGATAAGCACGTCAATCTTGACTTGGCTCTGTTGATGTGTTGGATTACATTTATTGACCTATGTATGTTAAACCATCCCTGCATCTCTAGGATGAAGCCCACCTGGTCATAGTGTATGATTATTTTGTGTGTGTTTTCTGGATTCTGTTAGCTAGAATTTTGTTAAGGGTCTTTGAAGGAAATTTGTCCAATTCTCTTTTTTGGTTGAGTTTTTGCCTGATTTGGGGATGAGTGTAATATTGGCGTCATAGAATGAGTTTGGGATAGTTCCCTCCTTCTCTGTTTCTCTGAAGAGTTTGAGGAATATGGGTATTACTTCCTCTTTATAGGTTTTATAGAATTCTGTTGTGAATCCATCTATTCTTGGGCTTTTCCTTATTGGAAGACTTCTGATTGCTTCCTGCATCTCATTGTGACATAGTGGCTAATTGATTTACTTCTTCTTTGCTCAGTTTGGGGAACTTCTGTTTCTGTAAAAATGCATCCATTTCTGCCAGGTTTTCTTTGTTTAGAAAATATAACTTTTGAAAAGACTCCTTTAAAATTGTTCAGATATCCTGGCTACTTGTGATTTTTCCTATGGCATCCCTGATCTTGTTAATTTGGGTTTCCTCTCTTCTTTTCTTAATTAATCTTGCCAACGGTCCATCAATTTTACTTATTTTTTCAAAGAAACAGATTTTTGTTTTATTAATTTTATCTATTATTTTCCTATTCTCTATTTCATTAATTTTCAGCTATTAGTTTGATTGGCTTTGTCTAGTAACGTTGGGTACCATTTTTTCATGTTTTTCTAGCTGTTTTGATTGCAATATGAGATTTTTTACTTGGTCTGTCTATTTTCTTGATGTGGGCACTGAAGGTAATAAATTTGCCCCTTAAGACTGCTTTTGCTGTGTCCCACAAGTTTCTTTGTGATGTATCTTCATTTTCATTGAGTTGTAGGAACTTTTTAATTTCTTCTTTAAGTTCTTCTGTTACCCAGGTTTTTCATAGAAGTGTGCTGTTGAATTTTGATGTATTTGAATAATTTCTACGGTTTGATTTATTATTGACAAGTAGCTTGATTCCACTGTGTTTGGACAGGACACGGGATTCGGTCAATCCCCTTGTATCTGCTTAAGTTCCTTGCATGAACTATGATTTTGGAGAAAGTGCCATGAGCTGCTGAGAAGAATGTGTATTGTTGTTTTAGGGTGAAATACTGGGTAGATTTCAGTTAGTTCTGCTTTTGGCTTCACTCAATTCAGTAGCTTCTTTGCCAATCCTCTCTTTGGTAGACCTGTCCTTTGGTGAGAGTGGTGTGTTAAAGTCTCCTAGTATTATTGTATTGGGATCTATTTTATTCTGTAAGTTTGCTTAACATATTTTGGTGCGCCAATGTGTGGGGAATATAAGTTAATAATGATAATATCCTCCTCCTGGATTGTTCCCTGTATTAATATGTAGTGTCCTTCTTTGTCTTTTTCTATTGATTTTAATGAAAAGTTTATTTTGTTAGATATCAGGATAGCTACTCCTGCTTTCTTACTGGGGGCATCTGATTGGTAGATCCTTTTCCAACCCTTCACTCCGAGTTTGTATGTTTGGATGAGAAGTGGGTCTCCTGAAGGCTAAAATGGATGGGTCATGTTTTCTGATCCAATCTGGAGTTCTTTTTCTTTTGATTGGTGAATTAAGACCGTTAATATTAAGAGATAATACAGAGAGATGCATTGTGGTCCCTGTCATGCCCTGTTTCTATAAGATTTTCTTCTTTCCTTTCCTTCTGTGCTTGCTCAGTTAGAATTCTATTAAAGCCTGTCTGGTGTGGGTCCCTGTTCCTGGTTGCTTTCTTCAGGTTGTGTTCCCCCTATTGTATTCTTTGTAATGCTGGCTTAATGTTTATGTATTGATTTATTTTTCCTTTACTTTTAAAGTTTTTCAGTTCTCCATCCACTGTGAATGCTAGCTTTGCCAGTTATATCAGTCTGGGTTGGCAGTTATTGACTCTCAGGGCTCGTATGGTACTTCCCCAGGCCTTTTTTGCATTCAGTGTCTGTGTGGAGAGATCTGCATTGATTTAATTTTTTCCCATTGTAGTATACCTGCTTCTTCATTTTTGCTGCATGCAAGATTGTTTCCTTATTTTTCAGATCTACCATTTTTTACTATAATGTGTCTAGAAGTGTTTCTCCTGGGATCTTGCTTCTTTGGTATTCTATATGCTTCTGTTATGTAGGTAACTTGTTCTTTTTTGAGATGGGGGAAAGTTTCACAGATTATCTTTTTGAATAGGTGTTGCATTCGCTTGCTTTGATATTCCTCACTTTTGTCCACTCGAATTATATGAAGGTTAAATTTCCTGGAACTATCTGCTTGCTCTTGGATTTCCCTTTGGCATAATTTAAGTGATTTTTTTCCATATCTGAGATTTTTTGGTCCAGTTGGTGTATTCTGTCTTCTGTATCTGACACTCTACATTCCATTTTGTTCACTCTGTTAACTACAGCTTCCATTGTGGTTTGCATGGACTCATTTCTGGATTCAATGTTGGTTCTCCAAGTACTAATCTCACCTCTTAATGAGGTGTGTGCTACCTCTATTTTTGTACTAATCTCACCTCTTAGTGAGGTCTGTGCTGCCTCTGTGTTTGTACTAATCTCACCTTTTAGTGAGGTGTGTACTGCCTCTATTTTTGCATGCACCTCCTGTGTGATACCTTGCATCACTTTCAATATTTTGTCCCTGTGTTCTTTAAATTTCTGGTCTATTTCTCACTTTAATTCTTGAGTCATTACCTACTGCATCTCTTGGATGTAACTTTGTCTTCCATTCCTGCTTTGCTCCCACTGGGCCTCTCCCCTGCGTAGCTGCTGGCTTTTGGGGGTAGCTTGCTATATAGGGTGTTGATAAGGCTTGTAATTTTTTTTCTGTTATTTTCAGGGATTATTGTAGACTAATCTGAAATTTTGTTTTGGTCAATAGATGTCTGCTTTGCTTGGTTGCTGTTTCTGTGCTGGTAGAGAGAGATTATACCTGCCTGGTCTCAGTTCTGTTGGTGGCCAACCTCTAGCTTCTACTCTGACCGATGTAGGGTTCTGTTCTCAGCTCTCTGCTGTAGAACAATGGCAGTTCCCACCTATAGAAGGGTTGAGCAGCCTAGAATGTTCCTGTTTATTCCAACAGGTGCTCTTGGTGAGATCGGATGTGCTGGATGTACTCTCCCATTTGCTGGAGTCTGCTATGGGCTCCTGATTTTTTTTTTGGCCGGTTGTGGGCTTGAACTCTGGGCCTGGGCGCTGTCCCTCAGCTCTTCAGCTTAAGGCTGGTGCCCTACCATTAGAGCCACAGCACGACTTCTGGCCCTTTCTGCATATATGGCGTTTGGGAATCAGATCCAGGACCTCATGCACACAAGACAAGCACTCTAATCCTGAGCCACCTTACCAGCCTGACCTCCTGACTATTATCAGGTGCTGGCGGCCTGCGTTGTCCAATAACCAGCCTAGGATATATGGGTCGGGTTCTGGTTGGGTTTTGGCTTCTGGTTCTCTTGTGCTGGACGCCTGATCTTTTGCTGTCAGAGGCATGATTCCAAGGCGGGTGCAGTTCCTTGTTTTTCCCCCCTCTGCTGAGGCATATGCTAAGCTTCTGAATTCAGTTGGGAAGAGTTGGTTGTGTTGCTCAGGCACTGGATCCCCAGGCCTTGTCCCGGCCCCTGCCCTGGGGCATGCCAGTTGGACCTGTGCTGCTGTGTATCCTGCCTAGGTTACACAGCCTGGAGTACACATTTCAAATTTCTTCCACTGTAGGCTGTTTTGACCCAGGGGCACTGTTCCTGGCTTGGGCATTTGCGCTCCCTTCCAGGGGCGCTCTTGCTCTAGCCTGGCCAGCTGGGTGTGCTCCATGGGCTGGTGGAGCTCTCAAACTATTCCCAGTTTAAGTGGATCCTGTGGGGGAGGAGTCTGGGTCAGGGTCTGGGGATTCCCACCAGTTCTGGTCTCCCTTGAGGGATACACTGTCCCCTGGGGAGTACTCACCCTGGAGTTAGTTGTTGTTTCTGTGTGATGTAGGTCATTGGTTGCCATTGCAATCAGAGTTCAGTTGAGATGGTTGTGGGCTGGGCAGGGTGGTGATGGCTCTGTGTGTTTCACCTCAGTCTCTGTCTCTGTTGATGCTGTTTGGGTTGGCGCCACTGGATGGACCTCCGGCCAAGGAGTTGGGGAAGGGGTAACCAGTTAATGAGATAATAGTCTAACAGACTTTCTTACTCAGGTTGTCTTTAAACCTCGATTATCAGATCTCAGCCGCCTGAGTTGCTACGATTACAGGCATGAGCCACTGGCACCAGCTTTTTTGAAAAAGCAACAATTAATAAGGCAGATACCTTAGATCATGCCTGTAATCCTAGCTACTCCAGAGGCTAAGATCTGAAGATGATGATTTGAATGTAGTGGTGCAAAAACGTTTGTGTGAGTCTTTTATCTCCAATAAACTGCTCAAGAAAATCCAGAAGTGAAGCTTTGGCTCAAGTGGTAGAGTGCACTCTTGAGCAAAAAAGAATCTCAGGGACAGCACCTAGATCCTGAGTTCAAGCTCCATTTCTGGCACACACACACACACACACACACACACACACACACACACACACACACACACACACACACACACACACACACACACACACACACACACACACACACACACACTGAAAAGTAAATAGACAATGTGAAGAAATCAAGGACAAAAAAAATGAATATTGTAAGGACTTTTGGGTTTAGAGGCATGACTCAGTTTGTAGGACAATAGCTAATGATTGAAACTTTCAGGTACCAAGGACTTAAAAAAAAGAATTATCTGCCCTGTATTTCACTTTTTTCATATTCTCATTTGGGAACTATTTTCTTTTTAAAAAATAACAAATATTGCTGTTTTAGTGGTGATATACAGCATGGTTACCTTTCTCTATGTCAGGTAACTAGTACATTTTCTTCCTTTTACCTAGTCTCATCTGTTCCCCCATTCTCATCCATTTCCTCCCTCCCATCTAGACCCTCGAGTTCCATAGTTCACTTTCAACAATGTCCAGTACAGCCAGTGGGCTCTACTGCTGCAATTTTTCATCCACTTTCCACTGATTCTGTACCCTTCCCCTATCTTTCCTTAGATGTGCACGCATATTATATAATGTATATTGGGTTAAGAATACAGAGTCATCACAAAATGAATAGATGAATTAAGACAAGTTCCTTTGTTTCCTTATCTTTGTAATTTTATTCAGTTATATGTATTGTTTTATACACATAAGAAGAGGTGCTTGGGTATTACAATTTTGTGATTTTCTCCAAAGCCTGTCCTCTTCTGTTCTTATTATATATGATGCCTAGAATCATGTACAGATTGTCATATCCCCTTGAGTTTTAAATCTAACTTTCACATATCAGGGAGAAAATGTGCCATTTGTCTCTATGATCTTGGCTTAACTTTCTTAACATGATTTATTCTAGTTCTATCCATTTCCTTGCAAATGACATTATTTTTTTCTTTCTAATGGCTCTTTCTGTAAAATTTCATTGTATATAGATAGCATAATTATTGGATCCATTTATTTATTGTGGGGCATCTGAGTTTTGTACATAACTTGGCACTGTGAATTGAGCAGCAAGGAACATGGTTATGCAAGTGTCCTTGTCATATTATGGTTCATGATTCTCAGGTTAGATGCCTAGAACTGGTATGGGATGGTATTAGAGAAGGCCTGTATTTAGATTTTTGAGCAACTTCCAGACTGCTTTCCAGAGTGGTTGTATTAGTATACATTCCCACCACCAGTGCAGTAGGATTCCTTTTCATCCACTTCCCAACAGCATTTGTTTTCAGAATTCAGAATATTTGGGTAAGATGGTACCTCAGGATTGCTTTGATTTACATTTTTATGGCCAGGGATGATGAACCTTTTCTGATGTTTCTTTGCCATATTTACCTCTTCTTCTGAGAAGTCTCTCCTTACCTCCTTGCCCATTTAGTGATTGGTTTATTAGGTTTGGGAGGGGTAGTTTCCTGAAATCCATGTATACATTGAATATTAGCCCTTTGTCTGATGTATTGCAGGTAAATATCTTTTCCCAATTTGTTGGTTGTCTTTTTAGTTTAGTGGCTATGTCCCTAGTCTTTGAAGAATTTCTTTCCTTAGATGTAGTCCAATTTGTTGGGTCTCTATCCTATCTGTTGTGTCCCTGGGACTCTATTCAGGAAGTCCATGCCTGTACCTACAATTTCTAATGCCATCCGTATTCTGTGTTACAGTAGTTTGGCTGATTTTATGGTAGTTAATCCATTTTGAATTGATGTTAGTGCAAGCAGAGATCCACTTCTAGTTTTCTGACTATAGCTGCCCAGTTTTCCCAACACTAATTGTTGAAAAGGCTATGATTTGTGTGTGTGTGTGTGTGTGTGTGTGTGTGTGTGTGTGTGTGTGTGTGTGTGTGTGTTTGTGTGTTGGTTTTGGGGCTTGAACTCTGGTCCTCAGCGCTGTCCCTCAGATATTCAGCTTAAGGCTAGTGCTTGAGCCACAGTTCCACCTCCCATTTTCTTGTGCTTTATTGGAGATAAGAGTCTCATGGTCTTCTCTGGCCCTGCTGGCCTTGAACAACGATCCTCAGATCTCAGCCTTCTGAGTAGCTAGGATTAAAGGCATGAGCCACAGGCAACTGGCAAAGCTATGTTTTTCCACTGTACATCTTTCACTCCTTTATCAAACATCAGATGATTGTAAGTATGTGGTTTTATTTCTGGGTCTTTTGACCTTTTTTAATACATTTTCAATGTAAAAAATAATGTACAGAGTGTTTACAGTTACATAATCTAGGTGATGAGTACATTTCCTGTCAAGCATTATTACCTCCTCCTTTGTTTATCCCCCATCATGCCTTCCCTCCCCCCTCCACAGCTACACTCCCCCTGATCCCGCCTAAATTCTGATGATCGTTTTTCCACAAAGTGTCTTGTGCATCTCATTATTACAATGGGTCAACCTGTATCTCTATTTAAGCATTTTGTTTTTTCCCTTCCCCTCCACAAATTAGAGAAGCATATATAAAATATGCATGGCATCGACATTACATACAGTGAAAACAGCGGTTATACCATGGGGGAGGAACATACAAAGAACAAAAAAATCACATGATATATTGTAAATACGTTAGAAACAAGAGAAAGAAAGAAAAAACCACTTATGTCCCTATCTTGTGGTTCATTTCACTTATTTGGTCATATGTACATACCTTTTCTTTTTGGAGTGCAGGATAAATGTGTGCCAATGGAAAATGACCCAGTCTATGTTTAGGAAAACCAATAAGTGAGGTCCAAAATCTAGTTTCAGTTGACGAAAGGGAATCTGTCCTCACATAATATCCAGAATAATCTGTCCTGCTGCAGGGGATCCAATATCCAATTGAGAAATTATAATCTCTCCCTCCCACGACTCAGGAAAAAATTCTATCTTTTATGAGGAAGTAGATCTCTTTGAGGACTCTGAGGCAGAATTGCTGCCTGAAGGCAACTTAGAGGCCAATCTAGATTTCGAGATTCCTTCACCTCTTCCTGGGAAAATTTTTCTTTTTCTTTTTGTCCTTATTGTTGTAAAATGTTCATTCTATTTATTTTTCTAACGTTATTAAAATGCCAATGTTTATATTATGTTATACAATTCATGAATCCTAAATGTGGTTTTTTTCAACCTACAATCTCAAGCACCATGCACTTGTTTTGTTTGTGGGAAAACACAGAGTAAGAGGGGGCTGTACAAGAGAGACTTATGGATATAAAGGGGACTGTTAAATGCACAGGCAGTGGCAAGGAAGCCAGGCCATGCCTGAATGAGGTGATAAGGTGGCTCCAAAAGCTCTAGGACATAGCAGATCAGATGTCCTTAGAAAGCAGTTCTGTCAATTGTGACAAATGCTACAATGTTTATAATGGTATATGGGACTCTCTTCCAACAGTGAATTCAAGTCTGTATACATATTTATTGTGCTTTGGGAAATATTGAAGAAAAATTTGGCTCCAATAATATCCAAAATGTACTTAGGGCTGAAAATATTTGACAAAATACATAGGAAATACCTATATTGGAAAGTAAAAGCCATCATCAATAGAAGAAAGAAGGCTTACATAGATGGACAAAGACAAAGTCAGGAAGGAAAAAAATCCACTATTAAATCAGTTATATGCAAATATTTGTTATGTTCTTTATATTTTTATAGTATATTATATGATGTATAAGAATGAATATGATTTTTCATACTACAAAGGCATTTATCACTTTCAGTCTTGAGTATATTTTTCACAAATCTAGTGTAAATCATTATTGGAGAAAGTGGTAATATAACTTTGATTATAATTATATGAATATATTTTTTGATTCTATATATAATACTGATTATAAATAGATGAATAAATATATACACATATTTTCATATCTGTCTATGAAGTGAATAGAATGAAACTTAGTACACTATGTATAAAAAAGCAGCTATGAGTTGAGTATAGGAGTCTCAGGTCTGTAATCCTAGTGATGTGGGAAGCTGGGTTCTGAGGTTTAGTCTCTCTTACCCCCATCGCATTAGATTTTGAGAGGAGTCCTTGGCCCTCCAGTGTAACAAAAAGACACACATGCAGTGGGATCACACTCCCTGCACCCAGAGGAAAGTCAATAGAAATCAGAACAAGCCTCTTATCTTATGACAGTATACTCAGTTCCTGTGCCAAGATGGACATCTGTAGAACATCATATTGAAAGTTTGCATTCCCTCCAAAAGTGTTTCTGACTATGCTGAATTAAACCTCATTTTACCTTCCAAGCTTCAAACACATAGAAATATGTCAATGGCTCAAGAGAGATGGAGAAAGACTTACAAATACACAAAATTGTATACTCTGCTTCAGTAATTCAATGACAAATCATCAAAGGCATGTTTTGAATTTTTCTTTCTTTTTAAGGAAATGGAAATATAGAGTTCATCAGGGAGTGGGTGATAATTTGGTTGCTGAGTTGTAGAATGCACTTCTGGGCATGGGACACACTTGGCTTGGTGAATTTCTGTGGGGATGTGTGTCCTCACGCAGCTTCACAAAACAATAGCCATAACTTCTATGATGCCACAGCCATCTTTCCATAGCAGGAAATAGGTGTCAGGCACTGATCTTGCCCTGAAGTGGACTCAGCGACACAGAAAGGCACAAAGAATGCTAGCCACCAGACTTCAGCTTGAAGAGCTGGCTTGACCAGAAACTAGCATAAATTGAGCTGGAGAAGGCTGATCTCCAAGTAAGGTTCCTGAGCACTAAGGACCAGGCATTATTACAGATGTTGGCGAAACAGATGTGAACGTGGATCTCTCCTTAGCAATTTCTTGCTGAATAGAAAACCAGAAGTCATAATGATAATTTCTATAAACCAGAGACATGACATTGGTCGTTTTGTGGCAACAACTTCAAAGTGGGGATGCGAGGAGACATCCCTGAGAAGGAGATAGTTAGCTTGAAAGCCATCATCCATGCAATTATCTAGAAGCAGGTACTGCAGGCAGTAAGAACAGTAAGTACATCCCCAATTAATGGGAATGGACGTGACTTGCTTCAGAAAAGGAAAACAGCACTGACATGCTTGCTTGTGAAGTAAGAATGGAAAGCTACAATGAAGAAAAAAAGATCAGAAATGAAGATAAGAATAAATTAGATAGATATTGGATGCTGCGGGTTACAAAATGAAAAATTCTCATGTTATTCTAAATCTAACATGGCCCCTGGAACCAAAGTGCTCAAATAGGAGCTAGACACATATGATTCACCGAGAGAATACTTTTAAAATGTGACTCTAGCCGGGCTCTGGTGGCTCACAACTGGAATGCTTGCTACTCAGGAGGCTGATACCTGAAGATCATGTTTGAAGCAAGCCCAAAGAGTTAATTTGGAAAGACTGTTCTCCAATTAACCACCCAAAATATCATGTGAAACAACTGGTAGAGCACTAGCCTTGAGAAACAAAAACTAAGGAACAGTACCCAAGCCCAAGGTTCTAATCCCTGGAATACATAAAACCAAGAATCCAACAAATAAAATTTAGTGCTCAGTAGATCATCACTTAGCATTCTAGTTCCATATATTTGGTATGACCTTTGGAAATTATATCCTTAGCAAATGCTCTCCTCTGATATTCTCCTTCATTATCCGCTTTCAAACCCCTGGCATCACCAATGTCTGCTCCCATTTAGCATACCAGTCTGCCACTGGAAATTTTTTTTAATTTAATTTAATTTTATTTGTGAACATAGTGTACAGAGGAGTTACAATTACATAGGCAGGATAATGCGTACATTTCTTACCAAGCATTGCAGCCTCCTCCTTTCTTTACCCTTCACATCCCTTCCCAGCCTCCCGCCTCCCCCATCCCAATCCTTCTCCTTCCTCCCCTCCCTCCCCCCCCCCCCCAACACCGACGTTGTAAAGCTCGTTTTGGACATGACAACTTTACTTCTCATTGTTGCAACAGGTACAACTGTATCCTTAAACAACTGGTTTTTCCCCATCTCCTCCACAAGTTATACTGACATCAAATATAGTGAAAGCAGGGGTTATACTGTGGGGGAGGGACATACAAAGCAACAAAGAAATAATCTTATAAATGCATTAGAAACACATGCATGGAAGAAAAAAAAACATTAAAATACACATCTAAGGGTTCATTTTCCTGACATCACATTATCTGACCTTTTCCGCTTGACTCATACATATACTAGATATTACAAATAAGGGAAACCATGGGACCTATGTTTCTTTGGGCCTGGCTTACTTCACTTAATATAATTTTTTCCAAGTTTTTCCATTTCCTAACAAATGGGGCAATGTCATTCTTTCTGATGGAGGCATAGAATTCCGTTGTGTATATATACCACATTTTCTTGATCCATTCATCTACTGAGGGGGATCTGGGTTGGTTCCATATCTTAGCTATGGTAAATAATGCTGAAATAAACATAGTTGTGCTGGTAGCTTTAGTGTGGTCTTGTTTGTAAGCAATTGGGTAAATGCCCAAAAGTGGGATTGCTGGGTCATAGGGGAGTTCTATGTGAAGTCTTTTGAGGAACCTCCATACTGTTTTCCAAAGTAGTTGAACAAGTTTACATTCCCACCAACAATGAAGTAAAGTTCCTTTCTGTCCACATCCCCTCCAGCATCTGTTGTTGTTAGAGTTCTTGATTTTTGCTGTTCTAACTGGAGTGAGGTGATATCTCAATGTTGTTTTGATTTGCATTTCTTTTATGGCTAGGGATGTTGAACATTTCTTCATGTGTCTATTGCCCTTCCTTCTTTCTTCTTCAGAGAAGTTTCTCTTTAAGTCTTTCGCCCACTTATTTATTGGGCAGTTGTTTCTTTGAGGATTTGTTGTTGGGGCGTTTAATTTTTTGAGTTGCAAGTATATTTTAGATATGAGACCCTTGTCCGTTGTATGGCTAGTAAAGATCTTCTCCCAATCCTTGGGTTTTCTATTGATCTTGCTAGCTATGTCATTTGCCCTGCAGAAGCTCTGCAACTTTATGCAATCCCATTTGTCCAACCTTTCTTTCATTTGTTGTGTTTCTGGGTCTCTATTCAGAAAATTTCGGCCTGAGCCAAGGAGACCTAGGGTTTCTCCTATTCCATCCTGTAATGTTTTCAGAGTGTTTGCTTTGAGTTCAAGGTCTTTGATCCATTTGGAGTTGATTCTGGTGCAGGGTGATATATAAGGATCTAGCTTAAGTTTTCTACATGTAGTTAACCAATTTTGCCAGCACCATTTACTGCCACTGGAAATTTGAACATATATTTTTATTAATCATGACAATTCTGATAATCTTTCCATACACATCAAATGAGTAGTAACTATATTCCTCTATTCTGTGTGTTTTAATCCTCCTTTGAGTTAAAAAGCCTTAACTATTAAAAACTGTAGAAGAGTTATCAAATTAATTCTACCATCATCATTTTTCCACCCAATCTTGTTACATTAGTTATGTGAATTTTTGTGTCTTTATATGTTGCTCCGCCACAATATAATCCCTGTTTTCACTGCATTTGATGTCGGTGCCATGCATCTTCTATATATATTTCTCTAGCTTTGGGAGGAGAGGGGAAAAATCCAAATGCTTAACAATGGATACAGCTTGACCCCCTGTAACAATGAGATGTAAAAGACACTATGTTGAAAAACTTACTTTACAATTTAGGCAGGAAGGAAGGAGAGAGGAGGGAGTGTACTTCTGGAGGTGGGAGGGAAGGGATGGTAGGGGAAAAACAAAGGAGGAGGTAACAATGCTTGATAGGAAATATACTCATTATTTTGCTCATGTAAATGTAGCCCCTCTGTACAGTATTTTTACAATAAAAACATTAAAAAGGATACTATATGAAAGTTTGCACATGATACCTTATAACTATAATTCTTTGAAGAATTAGGGTTTTACACAAACATCCTGATTGCTTTGCCAAAGGATAAAAGATTTAAATAAGGTACCTAGCATCTTGGAAGGAAAATACTATTGGCTTTAGATCAAATTCATTTATCTAATACTGAGGAAATGAATTTCAGAAATGGCAGAGGCAACGTGTATCATAAAAATAACCTTATGAGGTACAACCAGGATGCCCAGATCAAACTTCCTGGAAAAAAGCAATGAATGAAAAGCTACTAATACTTCTAAAATGAGCCTATTGGTGATGGTTCATGCTTGTTATGCTAGGTAATTAGAAGTCAAAGATGAAAGGATATCAATTGAAAGCTTGGCCAGGAAGAAAACCTTCCTCTCTGCAACCAGCAGACAGGAAGCATCAGCTCTGTGCCTGATGCCCAGCTGGCTGGACGGTCTCTGCCCACATTCCGACACACAAGACCAACCCAATCTGAAATATTATCAAATACATTCAAATAATATCTCCTGTTTGGGAGATAATCTTTGAAAGATATAACAAAAACATTTCACTGATTTCCTTTTGAAAAATTCAGAATGAAAGGGGAAATATGTTCTCACTGACTGAAGGGTAAGTTAACGACCAGAATGATGTTAATGGGGGTAGAAGCGCATTTGGTAACTTATCCACTCAACCATCTTTCCTCACTTCTTGTCACATATCCTGAGCAGTGAGATTTTGTAATGCAAAGTATGTGTGTGAGCATGCAGCTTGTAAAAGTAGTAATGAAATGCTAGGCACTGGAACACAGGCCTGTAAAACTAGCTGCTCAGAACCCTGAGATATGAGGAACTCAGTTCAAAGCCAACATAAGAATAAAAGACTCTTACCTTCAATTTACCAGTAAAAACAAAAAGATGAGCTGTGCTTCAATTGCCAGAGTGCTAGCATTGCATACAAAGCTAAGGGACATCCAGGCCCTGAATTCAAGCCCCAGTACTGGCTCTCATACACAAAAAGTAACCATGACAACATCACAGGTTATAAATATATTAGCAAGGGATGTAGGAGAATGGGATGATGACAGCATTTACCTCACTTTTAGTCTCAAGCATTCTGTACAGCGTAGCCCAATCTGTGAAAAGCTCTAGGTGAAATCTTCCTCAAAATCAGATTCATCCTCATATCCCTCTGCACATTTATCACACACACACACACACACACACACACACACACACACACACACACACACACACACACACAAAAGTCTATATATTGCCATCTAATTTTGAAATATATAACCATACACATATGCTTCAGAATTCTGTGCCCTTGATTAGGTTACATAGGGAGCACAATATATCCAGGGTCTGGCTCATTCTTCTAATCTTAGCTGCTCAGGAGGGTGTGATCTGAGGATCACAGTTTGATGCCAACCTAAGCAAATAACTCCTCAAGATTCTTATCTTCAATTAAGAAGCAAGAAGTGGATATGTGGTTCAAGTGGCACAGTGACAGCATTGAGTAAAATAATCTAAGCAAGATTTCCAGACCCTTAGTCCAAGCCTGTGTACTGGCCCACTAACACTCCATAAGCCAAAAATCCCTGAAAGACCAAACCAAAAATATGTCAATTTTTTGCTAACTTATGAAGTGAAATCCAATAAGGCAACATAGCTTTTGGTTGTTGAAGATTTGGTTGGAAAACCAAAAATTCAACGTGTGCTTAAGTGATATAACAAACAAGCAACGAAATAAAAATTTCCCAATAAAAATCTGGAACCCCTGACCAAGAGATTTTTTTCTACGTTTTTGAAAATTACTTATTTTTCAGTAAGTGAAATAGTATAAACCTTTATTGTAAGTTATAGGAGTCAGTTTAAGCTCCAAGGAAGTGAATGTAAAACTAAAATCACACACAGCATTACAAGTTTCTATGCCTCTGGTGAGACACTAGAAATCTGTAATTGTGTAGCCTCTAGAAAGGAGAAGGGAGATGCTCAGCATCATTGGTCATAAAAGAAATGCAAATCAAAACCACATTGATTCCACCTCACCCCAGTTAGAATAGCCATTTTCAAGAGAACAAATAATAGCAGATGTTGACCAGGATGTGGCTAAATATGAACACTACTACACTGTTGGTGGGAATGGAAGGCAGTATGGAGGTTCCTAAAAAGACTAAACATAGAACTCCCGTAAGATCCAACTATCCCACTTCTTGGCCATCACCCAAATGATTTCAAAATAGAGCACAATAAGCTACCAGCACAACTATGTTCATTGCAGCATTGTTTACCATAGATAAGATATGGAACCAACCCAGTTGCCTCACAATAGATGAATGGATCAAGAAAACGTGGTATATTTACTCAATTTTATGCTTCTGTAAGAAAGAATGATATTGTCCCTTTCACAAGAAAATTGATAGACTTGGAAAAAATCATATTAAGTGAAGTAAGCCAGGCCCAAAGAAACATAGGCTCTATGATTTCCCTTATTTGCAATTAGTATTATCCTGTTAGTCCTGACAGAGGATTATAATAGCTGAAGTACTATAAACATATGTGTGATCATACAAAATGATGCTAATTGAAATGAACACGAAGATATTGAAACAACAGGTCTTATTTTGTTTAGTTGTCAACCTTGATATAGCCAATGTACAGTAACTAGTTCTTTCTTTTTACTTTATTTCATTTTTCTTTTCAAATTAGTTTTATCCCTGGCAATTCTTGTCTTTGATTCTGGTACCCTCCATCCTATATATGCATGTATTTGAGGAAAGGGAAGGGAAATAACAAAATGCTGAAAGATGACCCAGTGCAACAATAATAGGTTACATTAAAGCGGGAATGATCTTTACAACAACATGGGGGACATGGGGGGAGGAAGGAGTGGAGGGAAGGGATAGACAGAGAAAAACAATAGAGTGGGAAACAATTTTCAATGAGAAATGTAACTTATTCGTGTAAATATAACCCCTCTGTACAGCATCTTTACAATAAAATATTTTTAGTGTAAAAATGAATTTTTCCCATCAAATGTCAAGCTGATACCTTGGGAACTTCTGAGTTCATGTGAAAGAGTGTTTTAGGAGTTTCAAGAAGCTAGTACTAAGTACAAATAACCACAATTTAGTGATGATAAGAAAAGCTCTTTTTATTGTACTATATGAACAAAAGAAAATTTCTTTTTGTTTCTGTTCACTTAGAACTCTCTTTGCCATCTGCATTGTTCCAAAGTCAAACTAATCACTTATCCTTATCTTTCTTTGGTATCTAGC